>NC_083229.1:13624542-13704401 GCF_032191835.1 Heteronotia binoei | reverse complement strand
CAATCAAGCAGATCCAAAGTCATCTCTCATTCCGTTGCTGAACAATCATGCCCTGATTCCTGCCATGGGGTTTTCATAGAACATGCACCCAACCGTTGGGAGGTGGGGAATCAAACATTGCTTGGGAGGGGGGAGGGGAGTTCCGGGAATTAACATTGCCGATTCAAACTAGGGGAATGCCAGGAACTACTTTCCTGGAAATGGGGAGTGACGATGATATTTGGAAATCCTCCACAATGAAAAAAGTTTTTTTTTTCCTGTTCTTCTGAATAGTGGGATAACACTCCCGTGGATCCCGTGTTGATCAGAGAAGCAGAAACCTCACCTCAGATTCCCAGTGATCCGGTCCTGCGCATGTCTGCTGAGGCTTTTAAAAAAAGGTGGAGGGGCAGACGGCAGGCACCAAACATCCCAAGGGGCAGTATTGCGTATGAGCTGCCCAAAAAGGAATAACCTGAACGTGTGCCGCTTCTGGGAAAGAGGGCCGGACTTTCTCCGGTGTCAAATAACTCCGACATCATGCCTGGGCAAGTGGGGATGCTGAGTTGTGTTCGAGGGACAGATGTGGTTGTCTGTGTTGGAATTAAGTATCTGTTCTGTATGTCCTTTGCAATGTTCTGAAGTTCCAGTCATTATAGTGTTAACATTGTGCCTGATTTCCTATCGTCTGCATGACCTAGGAAGAAGATGCTGACTGCTGTCAATCAAGATCTAGAAGCAGGAAAACTGGTTTATTTGTTTGGTCAGTTAGTCAGGTGACTTCCTTTGTTCAGACAGAGAGGTCAAGGAGAAGGAGGAAGTGTCCTCCCTTAAGCATGTGCTCTTCAATGTGTTAGTGTCAGAACTGGAGAACTTCAAACGAAACTCATTACTTCGTTGCAAAAGTATAAGACGTTTATTGAGAACTGCATTCGTGAAAGGTACAAGTTGACTCTGATAACCAGTCTGGTTATCGGTACATTTTTTATGCAGTGGTAACAGAAACAATAAAATCATTTCTCACACTCTAAGAGACAGTTGTCTGTTCCCAGGGTCGCTTATCTCCGAGTCGGAGGAAGGAACCCTGCTGCGTTGCCCTAGCTGGCCAGCTTCAAAGGACACCTGCAGATGTTGGCCAGAGGCTATCAGTCACTCTTCAGTGGTTACAGTTTGTTTGAAGTGTAAAAGCATTTGGTTAGCAGTCGTGGCATCACAAGGACATTGGGTTAGTAAACAGTTACAATATGGAGTCGGTTAGGCTAACAGCATCATACTCAGCATACAGGACAGTCACAAGTTATCAGTTCTGACAGTTAGGATTTAGTTCTTAGAGTTTGTTATTTTCACCTCCCAGTGCCCTTTCCCTGTAGTAATAAATACGTTTTTTTTGGTTTCATGTTAAATGTCTCTCAGTGATTATTTGATCCAGCGATCCATCGAACTGTTTGAGATAAAAAAAAAAAATAGAATTCCAAACAGAATTCCCTACAGTCTGGACGTGCTCATAAAATCTGAAGGGGAACCGTGGGTAAGACGGATCTAAAGGTACATGTGACCGCACCCTTAGATCCACATGCCGGGGAGGGAAGGGAAAGGAGATTGTAAGCTGCTCTGAGACTCTGAGTGAAGGGTAGGGTACAAATTCAAGCTCCTCCTCCTTCTTCCACTACGCTGCGTCTCTTCAGGTCAATGGGTTTCTGACAACCTGCATAAACTTCTGTAAGCATTACACCAAATGTCCAACAGTATTTTAGTGAATTGTTGGTATAGGAAACACGTGACTTGGACAGGAACATTTTTTGTTACGTTCAGAACTTTTCACCCACATATAATATACACCATCCTTGCAATAATTTCCTTACAGAACAGCAGGACTATGTGGAAATTAATGTATTTTTAATGCGTGGACCATATCCACATACCACGGCTTCCCAGGAGGTCTCTGAATCAGAGAAAGAGTTGGGAAGACTGTAATTTTAACCTGATTTAGAAGATATTGGATTTATATCCCGCCCTCCACTCCGAAGAGTCTCAGAGCGGTTCACAATCTCCTTTACCTTCCTCCCCCACAACAGACACCCTGTGAGGTGGGTGGGGCTAAGAGAGCTCTTACAGCAACTGCCCTTTCAAGGACAACCTCTGCCAGGGCTATGGCTGACCCAAGGCCATTCCAGCAGGTGCAAGTGGAGGAGTGGGGAATCAAACCCGGTTCTCCCAGATAAGAGTCCACACACTTAACCACTACACCAAACTAATTAATTTATTCCTTTTAGATAAAAGGGCCATACTGGGGCATCTTTGCACATTAATTAACATTTATACTGAGGATGGCTTTTTCCTTTTGTACCTCAGTTGGTTTATAAATCTTAGATGTGGCCAGACATGCAAGCCCTTGGGCATAAGTTTTCACCTGTCACTCAAAGCCTGTATTGGTATAAGGATTTGTAGTGCTAATGTGGTGTAGTGGTTAAGAGGGGGTGACTCTAATCTGGAGAAATGGGTTTGGTTCTCCACTCCTTCACATGCAGCCAGCTGGGTAACCTTGGATCAGTCACAGCTCTCAGAGCTCTCCCAGCCCCACCAACTTCACAAGATGTCTGTTGTGGGGAGAGGAAGAGAAGGTGATGGTAAACCACTTCAAGATTCCTTCTGGTAGTGAAGGGTGGGACATAAAAACCAAACCAAACCTCCTCCTCCTCCCATCTTAAGAACATAAGAGAAGTCATGTTAGATCAGGTCAATGGCCCATCCAGTCCAACACTCTGTGTCACACAGTGGCCCAAAATTTATATATATACACACACACTGTGGCTAATAGCCACTGATGGACCTCTGCTCCATATTTTTATCTAACCCCCTCTTGAAGCTGGCTATGCTTGTAGCTGCCACCACCTCCTGTGGCAGTGAATGCCACATGTTAACCACCCTTTGGATGAAGAAGTACCTCCTTTTATCCGTTCTAACCCGACTGCTCAGCAATTTCATTGAATGCCCATGAGTTCTTGTATTGTGAGAAAGGGAGAAAAGGACTTCTTTCTCTGCCTTCTCCATTTCATGCATAATCTTGTAGACCTCTGTCATGTCACCCCGCAGTCAACGTTTCTCCAAGCTAAAGAGCCCCAAGCGTTTTAACCTTTCTTCATAGGGAAAGTGTTCCAGCCCTTTAATCATTCTAGTTGCCCTTTTCTGCACTTTTTCCATTGCTATAATATCCTTTTTGAGGTATCTTCCTCTTGGATCAGGCCAATGGCCCGTCCAGTCCACCAGTTTGGTGTAGTGGTTATTTTATTTTACTATTTATTTATTTATATCTCGCCCTCCCCGCCAAAGCAGGCTCAGGGCGGCTCACAGTATAAAATCACGGTAACATTTAAAACAATACATATTATAAAATTGCCAATTCTACAAATTCTACAATTAAAACAATCAGAATTGGTTTGGTGCCAATCTCATTAGATGCTGTATATTTGCAGTGGTGATGGCATGTCTCCAGTTTCCTATGATATAGGCTCCATGTCAGCTAAAAGCCAACCGGAAGAGAGCGGTCTTGCAGGCCTTGCGGAACTGAACAAGGTTTCACGAGGCCCTCACTTCCTCTGGCAGTTGGTTCCACCAGTGGGGGGCTGCGATTGAGAAGGCCCTTTCCTTGGTGGCCTTGAATTTGGCCTCCTTCGGCCTGGGGATTACCAATAAATTTTGAGATCCCGATCGAAGTACTCTATGGGGAACATGTGGGGAGAGACGGTCCCTAAGGTAGGCAGGTCCTAGGCCACATGGGGCTTTAAAGGTAATAACCAGCATCTTGTAACGAATCCGGTATACTATTGGCAGCCAGTGCAGTTCTCACAGCCCTGGCTGTATGTGCTCCCACCTGAGATGCCCCAATAGTAGCCTGGTTGCTGCATTCTACACTAGCTGTAGTTTCCGGGTTCAGCACAGGGGCAGCCCCAAGTAGGGGGCATTACAGTAGTCCAACCTCGAGGTGACCGTTGCATGGATCACTGTTGCCAGGTTGTCATGCTCCAGGAAGGGATCAACTGCCTCACCCGCCTAAAATGGAAAAAAGTGGATTTGGCAGTGGCTGCTATCTGGGCCTCCATTGTCAGGGCAGGCTCCAGCGGCACCCCCAAACTCTTGACCCTGTGCGCCATTGTCACTTACACGCCGTTAAACACTGGTAAGGGGATTTCCCCACCCAGACCGCCACCACTCAGGCAAAGGACCTCTGTCTTCACTGGATTCAACTTCAATCGACTCAGCCTGAGACATCCTGCCACAGCTTGCAACACCAGATCCAGATTTTCTGGGACACAGTCATGCCGGCTGTCCATCAGTAGATAGAGTTGGGTGTCATCAGCATACTGGTGGCAACCCAACCCATACCTCCAGGCAATCTGGGCAAGGGGGCCCATATAGATGTTAAACAACATTAGGGAGAGCACCGCCCCTTGAGGCACCCCACAATTAAGCACGTGCCTCCGAGACGGTTCTCCCCCAATCACCACCCTTTGTCCCTGACCATCAAGGAAAGAGGAAAGCCATTGCAAGGCCAACCCCTGAATCCCCGCTTCGGCGAGGCGGCAGGTCAGTAGCCAATGGTCGACTGTATCAAATGCAGCCAATTGGTCTAACAACATCAGTACCGCCGAGCTGCCTCGATCCAGATACCTCTGGAGGTCATCCACCAGGGTGACCAGCACTGTCTCCATCCCAAGACTTGGGCGAAAGCCGGACTGGTGTGGGTCTAGAACAGAAGCGTCATTGAGAAAACTCTGTAACTGTAATGCTACTGCCCTCTCAATAATTTTACCCAAAAAGGGTAAGTTCAAGACTGGCCGGTAGTGTGCCAATTCGGCCAGATCTAAAGTAGTTTTTTTCAGGAGAGGGCGGACCACTGCCTCTTTAAGAGGCATTGGAAAAAGCCCTTCCGAGTGGGATCTATTTACGATATCCCGTATAGGATATCTAAGCTCCCTCTGGCAAGCTTTAAATAGTCAGGTGGGGCAAGGGTCCAGATCACAGGTCATTGGACGTACAGTGGAGAGGATTCTGTCGACTTCCTCCAGGCTGAGTGTGTCGAAGCAATCCAGAACTGGTCCAGAAGACAGGCATGGGGCCTTGAGTTCGCATACTGTTTCCAATGTGGCGGGAAGGTCGTGGCAGAGCAAAAAGATCTCATCTGCAAAGAAAGATCCGGGAGAACCGGGTTTGATTTCCCACTCCTCCACTTGCACCTGCTGAAATGGCCTTGGGTCAGCCAGAGCTAATGCAGAGGTTGTCCTTGAAAGGGCAGCTGCTGTGAGAGCCCTCTCCAGCCCCACCCACCTCACAGAGTGTCTGTTGTGGGGGGAGAAGATAAAGGAAATTGTAAGCCGCTCTGAGTCTCTGATTCAGAGAGAAGGGCAGGGTATAAATCTGCAGATCTTCTTGTTGTTCTTCTTCCAAACCAGCTAACTAGCCTAAGATACACTTATCCTGCTTCATTCTTTCCTTTGTTGTGCTCTGATTTATTTAGGTATTTTTCTACTTGTAAGATGCTTTGGGTCGTTCTGCAGAAAAGCGAGATATAAATGCTTAACTAAATAAACAGACTAAATAAACAACTTTGGCAAAGGTAACCCCACTCTTAACCAGGATATGGTCACAAAGATCCTTGAGCTTATGAAAATGCTTTATGCTAAATCAAACCATTGACCCCTCAAAGTCTGTATTGTCTACTCACATGGGCAGCAACTCTCCAGAGTCTCAGGCTGCAATCTTACAGATCACTGACTGCCTGAGCCATTTTCAGAGGGAGGTGTGCCCAGTTGCTCTACCACTGAGCCTCAGGCCCTGGTCAAGAAGGAGGAGGAGGAGGCTGTAAACAATAGGGCATTGTAAGAGAAAATTGTGTGAGCTGGACCATAAGGAAGGCTGAGTGCAGAAGAATAGATGCTTTTGAGCTGTGGTGCTGGAGAAGAATCTTGAGAGTTCCTTGGACTGCAAGAAGATAAAATCAGTCAGTCCTAAGGGAGATCAACCCAGACTGTTCCCTGGAAGGTCAGATGCTGAAGCTGAAGCTCAAATACTTCGGCCACCCAACAAGAAGGGAGCACTCATTGGAGAAGCCCCTGATGCTGGGAAAGACAGAAGGCAAAAGAAGAAGGGGATGGCAAAAGATGAGATGGCTAGACAGCGTTACTGATGTCACAAATGTCAGAGTTGCAGAAGCAGTGCCCACTGGACAGACCAGTCACAGGCAGTAGTCCCAAGGAAGACACTCAAAACAGACAGCGGGTCAAACAAACTGTATTGGGTTCAGGCAGGTAACAAACTCAATAGGCAGTCCAATAGTCATACACTTACACACAAGTAGAGCCGGGCAGAGGTACAAATACAGAGCCCAATAGAATAGTCACTATACGGTCCAAAGTCATCAATTCAATATCCATCCAAACAGTATGCCACACTGGTATCCTTCTTTTCTATCCCACATTGAACTGGTAGCTGGCTACTGCATTTCTAGTGGTCATAGCCAATCACATTACCAATTGGTTAAGTGGCTTACACCTGATGACAATGTACCACCTGTAGTCAAGGATGACTCAATCCCTGGCAGTTCCAAATCTCCTTAAAGGAATTGGACACTGTCAACCAACACGGATTTCAGCAGACTTCGGAGGATGGTGGAAGACAGGAGGGCCTGGCATGACTTGGTCCATGGGGTCGCAAAGAGTTGGGCTCAACTGTGCGACTGAACAACAACAACAAAGAGAAAATAAGAACGTAAGAGAAGCCTTGATGGATCAGGCCAATGGCCCATCCAGTCCAACATTTTGTGTCACACAGTGGCCAAAAAAAACAGGTGTGGAGGCCATTAATTCATAAGGCCAGCATCAGGCAGAAGTGACTTGACGGCACTTAATACACACACAAATATCTAAAAACTGAAGCCTACCCTGTTCCTTGGCATTTTGTCCATCTTATTAAAGATTCAAAGCAATGTACAGCCTGGGCCAGATTTTTGGGGGGGCAACGTTTCCTTTCATATGGCACAAATCATCATAACATCAAACTGCATCTCCTAAATTTTATGGTAATTGCTTTCCATAGGACCTGCCAGGTTCCCCCAACCCACCTCCCCGTTTCCCATAATAACATCATGTATAATTAGCACATAATCTTCAGGCATAAATAACACTCCAATTAGCCGGTAATCTGTAATTATAATGTACTTACCGACTAGTTGTATGCTTATTTGAACTCTGTAGAATAAAATAGCTTGTTAATAATAATAAAAAAAAATGCGGGAAGAGAATTATGTAGATTTTGTGTGTCAGAGCATAATGGAATCGTTGAGATTATTTGTAACGTCTGTATCAGGACTACATTCTTTCCCCCCAAAGACAACATGCATGTGTGCAAATGGATTCCCTTTCCAGGTTGTTATTTTTGTAATGAAATGGAATTTGTGCCTTTGGCATGTACACTTTTAGGCACAGCATGCATGCCACACATCCTACAGCCACGAGAGCCCGTGTGATGTGTTTAAGAGCGCAGACTCAAAATCTGGAAGAACCGGGTTTGATTCCCCACTCCTCCACATGCAGCAGCTGGTGTAACCTGGGATCAGTCACACATTCTCTCAGAAGTGTTCTCTCAAAAGCAGTTTCTGTCAGAGCTCTCTCAGCCCCGCATACCTCGCAGGGTGTCTGTTGGAAAGGGAGAGGAGACTGTAAGCTGCTCCGGGACTCTGAGTGAAGGGTGGAGTATGCAAACCAATATCCTCTTCCTCCTCCTTTTCTTCTTCTTCTTCTTCTTCTTCTTCTTCTTCTTCTTCTCTTTTTCCTCTGCTTTTTCTCCTCTTCTTCTCCACTTTCCTTCCTTCCTTCCTTCCTTCCTTCCTTCCTTCCTTCCTTCCTTCCTTCCTTCCTTCCTTCCTTCCTTCCTTCCTTCCTTCCTTCCTTCCTTCCTTCCTTCTTCTTCTTCTTCTTCTTCTTCTTCTTCTTCTTCTTCTTCTTCTTCTTCTTCTTCTTCTTCTTCTTCTTCTTCTTCTTCTTCTTCTTCTTCTTCTTCTTCTTCTTCTTCTTCCCTATCAGTTACCAGGTCCAGTTCAAAGTACTGGTTAGCACATAGAAATAGCATTGCCAACCTCCAAATGGCACCTGGAGATCTCCTGCTGCTGCAATTGATCTCCAGATGATCAAGATCAGTTCCCCTGGGGGAAACAGCTGCTTTTAGGCTTGCCAGTCCCCAGGTCCCAGTGGGGGTTCTTCCGCTTTCCCAGGCTCCTTCCCTCCTCCAGTCAGCTGGCCAGCGGGGGGAAGCCCTGCCTCCACAGGACCATGCGCCTTTCCACCTCCAGAGGCTTCAGTCTCCGATTGAAAGGCTTCCTCTTGGGATGGTGTGTCTGTGTCACTTTGAAGAAGCTGGCAGCAACTCGTGAGTAGAGAGGTCAATCCCTCACTTCAGAATCACCAGAAATGGGGTGTGGCGGGGAGGGAAACATCTGCTGAGCACTTCATTATTCCCTATGTGGAGGTTTCAGGGGCTCTGGGGGAGCTGTTTTTTTGAGGTAGAGGCACCACATTTTCAATATAGTATCTAATGCCTCTCCCCAAAGTACCCGCCAAGTTTCAAAACGATTGGACCAGGGGGTCCAATTCTATGAGCCCCAAAAGAAGATGGCCCTATCCATTATTTCCTATGGAAGGAAGACATTTAAAAAGGTGTGCTGTGCCTTTAAATGTGATGGCCAGAACTCCCTTGAAGTTCAATTCTGCTTGTCACACCCTTGCTCCTGGCTCTGCCCCCGATGTCTCCTGGCTCCACCCCCAAAGTCCCCAGATAGTTCTTGAATTGGACTTGGCAGCCCTAGCTGCTTTGGAGGGTGGCGTCGAAGGCATTATCCCGCCTTTCCCAGGCTCCACTTCAAAATCTCGAGGTACTTCCTAACCCAGATCTGGCAACCCTATTCGGAAGGCTTTCAGAGGGGAATGGACAGAGTCAGAGACTTCCTCGTTTCCTTCCTCTCAGCATTCTGTGTCCAGGCCACAGCTACTCCACATATCCCCCACCTCTTATACATTAATAAGCTGATATCACAAAGTGGGGGAAACATGAGCCACGCTTAACTCCTAGGGATGCCAGCTTTCAGATGGGACCTGGGGATCCCCTGGAATTACAACTCATCTCCATACCACAGAGGTCATAATTTCCAGGCCTTGAATTCAGCAGGAGCTCACAGGAGCAGAGCACCTGAACCTTTCTGAGGGTTCCCCCTCCTCCTCCCCACCTTGTCCATTGAATAGTAGGTGCAGCTGCATAACAATCCCTGGATGAGCTCCACCACCTATTTTTTTTTACAAAACGACCCCTGATCATTTCCCTTGGAGAAAATGGATGCTTTGGAGAGTGGATTCTGTGTCCATGTCTGTCTTCCCCAGGCTCCAGCCCTAAATCTCTGGGTGTTTCCAAAACCTGGATAGGGCTGGTCCTGCCACTAGGCAAACTAGGCAATTGCCTAGGGTTGCGGCTTCCTAGGGGCACTGAATAGGGCACCCCCTATGTGACTCGGTGACATTATCAGTGCAAGGGGGGGGGGGGGCGCCAGAAGGTAGCCTTGTCTAGGGTGCCAGACAGTCTTGGGTCAGCCCTGAACCTGGATCTAAAAAATCTTCACCTCCATGTCCTACAGTGGCAACCCCACTCTTGGTGGAGATGCCAGAGTTCATAAGAACATAAGAGAAGCCATGTTGGATCAGGCCAACGGCCCATCCAGTCCAGCACTCTGTGTCACACAGTGGCAAAAATTTTTATATATACACACACACTGTGGCTAATAGCCACTGATGGACCTCTGCTCCATATTTTTATCTAAACCCCTCTTGAAGGTGGCTATGCTTGTGGCCGCCGCCACCTCCTGTGGCAGTGAATTCCACATGTTAATCACCCTTTGGGTGAAGAAGTACTTCCTTTTATCCGTTTTAACCTTTCTGCTCAGCAATTTCATCGAATGCCCACGAGTTCTTGTATTGTGAGAAAGGGAGAAAAGTACCTCTTTCTCTACTTGCTCCATCCCATGCATTATCTCCATCCCATGCATTCATCTCTGTTTAAGTTGTCCCCTGTTTCCCTGATGTCTAGAAACTCCTTGTCGTTTTCTCAAGGATAATAATAGTAATAAGTTTTATTTATATCCCGCCCTCCCCGCCGAAGCAGGCTCAGGGCGACTAACAGGACATGGTATGTACCATGATTATTATACTAGTCAATTATAAAATACAGTTAATAAATACATTTAAAAACACAGTTACATAATTTTTTTAAAAAAAAAAACACTACAATAAATTAAAGGTGCTACATTCCGTAAGGCATATACAGATGGCTAGATGTCGCTTTCAGGGTTCCTTATAGGGTTGTTGAAAGAGGGTGGTTTTGCAAGCCCTGCGGAACTGGTTAAAGTCCCGCAGGGCTCGCACTTCCTCCGGTAGCTGATTCCACCAGTGGGGGGCCATTATAGAGAAGGCCTGCTCCCTCGTTACTTTCAGTTTGGCCTCCTTTGGTCCAGGGATCTTTAAAAGACTTTGGGAGCTGGATCTCAGTGCTCTCTGGGGAACATGTGGAGAGAGGCGGTCCCTAAGGTAGGCAGGTCCTCGGCCATATAGGGCTTTAAATAGGGCTTTCCTTCATATAGGATGAAGGAAACACTGTCTAAATTGCGTTTCGCTTCCCTTTCATCCGTTCGTCTTTCCCATGTTCTGCTGCCGAAACCCTGGCCAAAAACTCAACCCCAAGAAGCACCAACTTAAAAATGCATGAGATCTAAAAGAAAGCTTGTGAAAGCAGATGCTGGAGCCGCCGTTTCCCAAGAAGGATGCTCCAAACGATGTATATTTCCATTTCAAGTCGAAAGCCCCGCGCTCGTTTTGCCTCGCGGGCTAACCAAGGAGAAATTAAATCCGATGTCTGTTGCCAAGGCAGTCCCTTGCCAGTTTCCCCCAGTTGGAGGAGAATGCCAGTCAACATTGAGGGTGAACCGGTGGGAGAAGAAATGTGAGACGTGAATCATTCCCTTAGAGGAGAGTAAAATGCTCTTGGAAGCAGACTGCCATGGGAAACCATCAATTTAAAAAAAAAAAAGAGCAATTTGAAAGGGGGGAAAAAAGCCCACTTTGAGATGGTGCGTACACATGGTGTTGTCGAATGGATGCAATTATATTCACAGTTCTGACGCTTATTTTGGGAATAAAGGCAAACTGTTAAGACGAGAAAAGGGAAAACAAAGAGTGAGAAGTGGATGGACGAAACAAGCAAAGAACTCCGAGAGGAGATAATGAGTTTTCTTGGGGATACCTCGTTTCTTCTGTGTCCTTTGAACACCGCTTCCCCATGGTTTCCTCTGAGCTCAGGCCAAGTTCTCCTGTGGCTCTAGACTCATCTAGAGCTAGCCCAAGGTTTTTGAATGCCCTCAGCAAACTATGACCTTGGCACCCAACTAATTCATCATTCCATTTTCTAGTGGCAATCCAGATTTTTTTTTGTTGAACTAAAAAAAAAAAAAGAGAAATAGAGATAGTTTCTCATTACCTTCTCACTTGCCTTGAAAACCCCTTGCTGGGGTCACCATGAGTCTTGGATGGGAAACCACCAAGCAAGACTCTACAGTGGAAGGCAACAGCCAACCACCTCTGCTTCTCCCTTCCCTTGAGAACCTCTTGCTGGGGTTGCCTTGAGTTGGCTGTAACTTGTGACTAGCACGTATTTCACTCTTCAAGCTTGGCTTTATGGAAAGATGCTGTATTCTGACTGGCTGTATGTTTGGACAACTTAAGGGAACAAATAAACCCAATCCCTCTCATGAAATCCACTCCAGACATCTTCTTTTAAACCAATTCAGGCAGTGTTTTCCCTACAGTGTGTGATTGACATTCGAGATGGCTATGGAAGAATAGCTATGGCTATGCTCTCAACACTGGGATATCCAAAAAGAGTATTATGCCGAAGGTGTTTGGATGCCACCAGGCCCCTTGCTGGGGTCACCATAAATCTTTGATAGGACACCACCAAGGAAGTTACTGCAGAGGAGGAAGAGGAGGAGGAGGAGGAAGACGACAAAGATGAAGAAGACAAAGACGATGTTGGATTTATATCCCACCCTCCACTCAGAGTCTCAGAGCAGCTTACAATCTCCTTTATCTTCCTTCCCCACAACAAACACCCTGTGAGGTGAGCGGGGCTAAGAGGGCTGTCACAGAAACTCCCTTTCAAGGACAACATCTGTGAGAGCTATGGCCAATCAAAGGCCATTCCAGCTCTTGAGAGGAACAGCTCTGCGAGAACTTGTGACTGAGTCAAGGCCACATCAGCAGGTGCAGGTGGAGGAGAAGGGAATCAAACCCGGTTCTCCCAGATAAGAGTCCGCAAACTTAACCACTACACCAAACTGACTCTCCAGGAAGGCAATAGCCAACCCCCTCTGCTTCTCACTTGTCTTGAAAGCCCCTTGCTGGGATCACCATAAGTCTTGGGTTGGAGTCTACTGAGGAAAATTCTGCAGAGGATGGCAATGACCAACCACCTCTGCTTCTCAGTTGCCTTGAAAGCCCCTTGCTGGGATCACCATAAGTCTTGGGTTGGAGTCTACTGAGGAAAACTCTGCAGAGGAGGGCAATGACCAACCCCCTCTGCTTCTCACTTGTCTTGAAAGCCCCTTGCTGGGATCACCATAAGTCTTGGTTTGGAGTCCACTGAGGAAAACTCTGCAGAGGAGGGCAATGACCAACCACCTCTGCTTCTCAGTTGCCTTGAAAGCCCCTCTCTGGGCTCACTGTAGGTTGTTACTTAACAGCACTTCTCTAAGTAGATACTTAATTCGCCATGCACATAGAACATTGATTTATAAAAGTCACAGTGTGAACTGCTTGCTTGCCTCTCCACTTCCAGAGATTTCCTATCTACCTTAAGAAAATACAAACATAATAGAAGCCATGCTGGATCAGGCCAATGGTCCATCTAGTCCAGCGCTCTGTGTCACACAGTGGCCAAAACCCAGATATCACCAAGAGCTCCACCAGAGGAGCCAGAACTCTAGTAAGCCCTCCCAGTGCTGCCCCACAATCACCAAGAATACAGAACATCATTGCCCCAGATATAGTGTTCCATCCATACCTTGTGGCTAACGGCACTCATGCACCTCTGCTCCACATGTTCATCCAATCCCCTCTTGAAGCTGTCTATGCTTGCAGCTGCCACCACTTCCTGTGGCAGAGAATTCCACGTGTTAATTACCCTTGGGGTGAAGAAGGACTTCCTTGTTCTTGTTCAGAACACAGAGTATTGAGTTCTAGAGGACAGGAGCCCTGTGCTTCCATGGATTTCATGTACTGGCAGAGCTGATTTCCCAGGCTGTAAAGGATTGCTAAACTTAACCCTGTCTAGTCCTATCTCATCAGATCTCAGAGGCTAAGCAGGGTTGGTCCTAGTCAGTATTTGGATGGGAGACTATAATAGAGTGGGTTATATGCATCGATGAGGCGAGGTGGTAGTGAAACATCAACTCTTTGCACCCCCATTTGGAATAAAGAGGCAGACAAGAATGTATGGGAAACGGGCCACTTTATTCACTCAACAACATGGCAAGGTAAACAGTAATGGACGAGCCCTGGGGTCTTCTCCTGACCCCGCCAAGTCCAACAAAAATGGGCGAGCCGCCCTGCCCTCAGCCCTAGCCAAACTACTGTGGCTAGAACCGGGCCGGCCGACCACACATGCCCTCCCCTTAACCCCGCCCCGATCACCAGAAGGAGGCGACCAAGGAGAGGCATGCAATCCGATCTGTATTCCATGACATTGAGCCGTAAAGCCCATCTGTCTTTCCTACGGATCGCCTGCCCAACACAGGTGCATAGGCCTGGGTGCTCACCGGCAAGGTCTGAACCCCTTGCTCATTCCACCAAGTGACCAAATTACCGAAACCCTCAAGCCACACCGCTACTTGCAGTACAAGGTAGGCGAAAAACACCCCACCAACGGCCAATCAGGTGAGAGTGAAAAAATTCCTTCCTGGCCCCTAATAAGGCGACCGGTGAGACCTGTACTACCGCCGGGTGGGTGGGCCAGAAGCTCCCTACAACTGCGTGGGAGAGGCGGGGTCAAGGCTACTTATAGTCTCTCCCCCACCCAGCCAGAGATTACCCGGATGCCCGGGAGAAGCCGGCCTCTTGCATCCTTCAGTGATGCAAAAGACGGCCCCGCGGCGTGCAGCTGCTTTCGCGGCGCAGCCAGGGCAGGGCCGAATTCTTGATTTCAGCATAGCATAGGCTAAGCACAAGACTGGAAAATGGCCAACGGGGCCTGAACGATATACAACTCTGGGTTCCCACGCAAGCACGGTATTGGGTCATTCAAACCGGCTGGGTCCCTGTGATTGCTCACGGGCAGCAGGTATTTGGATCCTGCTGCCCATTGTTCCCAGTTCCTCAAGCTTGGTCTGTATGGCTCCAATGAACCAGGCCGGAATACCCACAATAATCCATAGGTAATCTTTGTTCCCATACATAACAGAGACTATCAAGGAATACCAGGGCTGTAACATGGAGGTAGGAAATGGCCAACCAACTTTATTCCTTTCTTGCTCTGAAAACCCTATGGGATTGTCATAGGCAAAGGGATGTTGGCTCAGTGGTAGAGCATCTGCTTGGTAAGCAGAAGGTCCCAGCTTCAATCCCCGGCATCTCCAACGAAAAAGGGTCCAGGCAAATAGTCATGAAAAAACTCAGCTTGAGACCCTGGAGAGCCGCTGCCAGTCTGAATAGACAATACTGACTTTGATGGACTGAGAGTCTGATTCAGTAGAAGGCAGCTTCAGGGGAGGGATGGTGGCTCAGTGGTAGAGCATCTGCTTGGTAAACGGAAGGTCCCAGGTTCAATCCCCGGCATCTCCAATGAAAAAGGGTCGAGGCAAATAGGCGTGAAAAACCTCAGCTTGAGACCCTGGAGAGCCACTGCCAGTCTGAATAGACAATACTGACTTTGATGGACCGAGGGTCTGATTCAGTAGAAGGCAGCTTCATATGTTCATATGGGAACAGGGCACCTTGCTGAGGATAAGGGGAATGCGCCCTCAGAAGGGACCTCTTCTTCGGTTGGTGAGCGGGTATCCTTTCGCGCCAAGGAACCATCCCTGGGCAGGGGGAGAGGGGGGGTCTTGGTAGTTGGTGATTCGATCCTTAGGCAAGTAGACAGCTGGGTGGCAAAACCGCGTATTGACCGTATGGTGACTTGCCTGCCTGGTGCGAAGGTAGCGGACATTACGCGTGTAGTAGATAGGCTGATAGACAGTGCTGGGGAGGAGCCTGTGGTCGTGGTGCATGTTGGCACCAACGATGTGGGGAAATGCAGTCGTGAGGTCCTGGAGGAGAAATTTAGGCTGCTAGGTGGGAGACTTAAGGCCAGGACCTCCAAGGTGGCCTTCTCGGAAGTGCTACCTGTTCCACGTGCAGGGCAGGAGAGACAGGCGCAAATTAGAAGTCTCAATGTGTGGATGAGACGATGGTGTAAGGAGGAAGGGTTTAAGTTTGTTAGGCACTGGGATGCTTTCTGGAACAAGCCGGAGCTGTACAAAAGAGACGGTCTCCACTTGTCTCCGGATGGAACCAGGCTGCTGGCGCTTAAAATCAAAAAGGTGGCAGAGCAGTTTTTAAACTAAATCTTGGGGGAAAGCCGACAGGAGATGGAATGTCTCTGGTTCGGGAGGACTCATCTCAAAGAGATGAAGGGTTGGCTTCTATTTTTCTACCGAGTAACGGATCAGAGTTGTCCACTGTGATGGTGACAAACAGTATGGACTGTCTGCTAGAGTCTCGAGGTGGCAAGAGAGAGGTGGCAGGCCTAGCTTGCTTGGGAAATTATAAATGTTTGTATGCAAATGCTAGAAGTGTCCGAAGTAAAATTGGTGAATTGGAATGTTTAGTGTTGGGAGAAAACATAGACATTGTGGGAATTTCAGAAACTTGGTGGAATGAGGAGAATCAGTGGGACACGGTGATTCCTGGATATAAGTTATATCGGAAGGATAGGGAGGGAAGGGTTGGAGGTGGGGTGGCTCTGTATGTCAGAGAGGATATACGGTCCAGTAAGACTGAGGTCAGAGAATTAGATTCCCTTTTAGAAATGCTTTGGGTTGAAATAGAGGGCCCAAAAGGAAATTTAACTATGGGAGTTTGTTATCGCCCACCAAATCAAAAGAGAGAGGACGATTATAATATGATGGAGGGATTAAAGATAGCGGCTAAACGTAAAAACTGTGTCGTAATAGGTGATTTTAACTACCCGCAGATTGATTGGGTCAATATGTGTTCTGGTCGAGAGAAAGAGATTGAGTTTCTTGATGCTCTCAATGACTGTGCTATGGAGCAGATGGTCTCAGAACCTACCAGGGGTGGGGCGATCCTGGATCTGGTCCTAAGTAATGCCCAAGACTTGGTGAGAGACGTAAAAGTGATTGCGCCGCTTGGGAACAGTGACCATAATGTTATTGATTTCACCATTTGTATAAATAGGGAGTTGCCCAAAAAGACCGCCACAACCACATTTAGCTTTAAAAGGGGTAAATTCTCTGAGATGAGGAGGCATGTGAGGAGGAAACTGAAAGGAAAGGTAAATACGGTCAAAACCCTTGGGGAAGCTTGGAGACTATTTAAAACTATAATCCTAGAAGCTCAGATAAAATACATACCACAAGTTAGGAAAGGCACAAACAGGTATAAGAAGAGGCCAGCATGGTTAACAAACAAAGTAATGGAAGCTGTAAAAGGTAAGAAGGACTCCTTTAAGCGGTGGAAAACCAGTCCAAGTGAGATTAATAAAAGGGAACACAGGCAGTGGCAAATCAAATGCAAGACTGTGATCAGGCAGGCAAAAAGGGACTATGAGGAGCATATTGCAAAAAACATAAAGACCAACAATAAAACTTTCTTCAAATATATTAGAAGTAGGAAACCAGCCAGGGAAGCAGTGGGGCCCTTGGATGACCATGGGGTAAAAGGATTACTGAAGGAGGATGGGGAAATGGCTGAGAAGCTGAATGCATTTTTTGCCTCCGTCTTCACCGTGGAAGATGAGAAGTGTTTGCCCGCCCCAGAACCACTAATATTGGAAGGGGTGTTGAAAGACCTGAGTCAGATTGAGGTGACAAAAGAGGAGGTCCTACAACTAATAGACAAATTAAAAACTAATAAGTCACCGGGTCCGGATGGCATACATCCGAGAGTTCTGAAAGAACTCAAAGTTGAACTTGTGGATCTTCTAACAAAAATCTGTAATCTTTCATTGAAATCTGCCTCCGTTCCTGAGGACTGGAAGGTAGCAAATGTCACCCCCATCTTTAAAAAGGGTTCCAGAGGAGATCCGGGAAATTACAGGCCAGTCAGTCTGACTTCAATACCGGGAAAGTTGGTAGAAACCATTATCAAGGACAGAATGAGTAGGCACATTGATGAACACGGGTTATTGAGGAAGACTCAGCATGGGTTCTGCAAGGGAAGATCTTGCCTCACTAACCTGTTACATTTCTTTGAGGGGGTGAACAAACATGTGGACAAAGGAGACCCGATAGATGTTGTTTACCTTGACTTCCAGAAAGCTTTTGATAAAGTTCCTCATCAAAGGCTCCTTAGAAAGCTTGAGAGTCATGGAGTAAAAGGACAGGTCCTCTTGTGGATCAAAAACTGGCTGAGTAATAGGAAGCAGAGAGTGAGTATAAATGGGCAGTCTTCGCAGTGGAGGACGGTAAGCAGTGGGGTGCCGCAGGGCTCGGTACTGGGTCCCATCCTCTTTAACTTGTTCATAAATGATTTAGAGTTGGGAGTGAGCAGTGAAGTGGCCAAATTTGCGGATGACACTAAATTGTTCAGGGTGGTGAGAACCAGAGAGGATTGTGAGGAACTCCAAAGGGATCTGTTGAGGCTGGGTGAGTGGGCGTCAACGTGGCAGATGCGGTTCAATGTGGCCAAGTGCAAAGTAATGCACATTGGGGCCAAGAATCCCAGCTACAAATACAAGTTGATGGGGTGTGAACTGGCAGAGACAGACCAAGAGAGAGATCTTGGGGTCATGGTAGATAATTCACTGAAAATGTCAAGACAGTGTGCGTTTGCAATAAAAAAGGCCAACGCCACGCTGGGAATTATTAGGAAGGGAATTGAAAACAAATCAGCCAGTATCATAATGCCTCTGTATAAATCGATGGTGCGGTCTCATTTGGAGTACTGTGTGCAGTTCTGGTCGCCGCACCTCAAAAAGGATATTATAGCATTGGAGAAAGTTCAGAAAAGGGCAACTAAAATGATTAAAGGGCTGGAACACCTTCCCTATGAAGAAAGGTTGAAACGCTTAGGGCTCTTTAGCTTGGAGAAACGTCGACTGAGGGGTGACATGATAGAAGTTTACAAGATAATGCATGGGATGGAGAAAGTAGAGAAAGAAGTACTTTTCTCCCTTTCTCACAATACAAGAACTCGTGGGCATTCGATGAAATTGCTGAGCAGACAGGTTAAAACGGATACAAGGAAGTACTTCTTCACCCAAAGGGTGATTAACATGTGGAATTCACTGCCACAGGAGGTGGTGGCGTCCACAAGCATAGCCACCTTCAAGAAGGGGTTAGATAAAAATATGGAGCAGAGGTCCATCAGTGGCTATTAGCCACAGTGTGTGTGTGTGTGTATATATATATATATATATTTGGCCGCTGTGTGACACAGAATGTTGGACTGGATGGGCCATTGGCCTGATCTAACATGGCTTCTCTTATGTTCTTATGTTCTTATGTTCATATTTTCAAGTGCAACGTGACCACACTGTATCTACACATACAGTGTGAATATATGGCAGGGAGTCAATGACAGCTGAATACTGGTTCATAAAGCTGGAGCCTTTTTTAAAAAAAAATATGTACATCAAACTCCCGAACAGTAACTGAAATTAGAAAGTTAGGGGGGAGGGGATTACTAAGCATATTTTATATAGATTCCACTTCACCTCAGACGGTGGGCGCTTCTAAAGACATATAATAGAGCAATTACGAAGCGCA
Organism: Heteronotia binoei; assembly: GCF_032191835.1. NCBI lineage: Eukaryota > Metazoa > Chordata > Lepidosauria > Squamata > Gekkonidae > Heteronotia > Heteronotia binoei. The sequence continues at coordinate 13,685,350 of NC_083229.1, read as the reverse complement.
GGAAAAGAACGATCATTTCCGTGTGTTTGAGAACAATGATAGGCCATTTAATTGAAACACTAATTATCTTTCTTAAGTGTTTTATGAGAGAGACGGTTTTCCAGCGCTGTGTTGGCAGCGGAACTGGAGGCCTTATTGCTCTTCGTGCTCTCGGGTTAAATTCTCTCGTTGAGAGGATGAATCAATTCAGGACTGAACGAGGCAACATTTTGAATGCAAGTTACTAGGTTTCAAATTTTATTTTATTTATTATACTTCTATATCACCTTCCCCACAGAGCAGGCTCAGGGCAGTATACAACAGTTTAATAATAATAATATTTTTTTTTTAAATTTATATCCCGCCCTCCCCGCCGAAGCAGGCTCAGGGTGGCTCCCACAACATAATATAACATAAATACAGCATTACAGTAGTAGATAATAAACAAAATACCCCGATTTAAATTATTACATCAGTTAAGCATTAAAACATCAGTAAAACAATTTAAAACACAGATTAATTTGGTGCTTCAGATACCACATAGCTTGCATAATGATGATATATAGTACTTCCACATTAAAAAGCCAGCTGGAAGAGGACGGTCTTACAGGCCCGGCGGAACTGGTTAAGGTCCCGCAAGGCCCGTACTTCTGGTAACTGGTTCTACCAGCAGGGTGCTGTAACCGAGAAGGCCCTCTCTCCTGTTGTCTTCAATTTAGCCTCCTTTGGCCCAGGAATTGTCAGCAGGTTTTGCAAGGTAGATCAAAGCACTCTCTGGGGAACATATAATATATATAAATACAATCATATTAGGGTCGCCAAGTCCAAGAAATATCTGGGGACTTTGGGGGTGGAGCCAAGAGACATTGGGGGTGGAGCCAGGAGCAAGGTTGTGACAAGCATAAGTGAACTCCAAAGGGAGTCCTGGCCATCACATGCAAAAGGACCACACACCTTTTAAATGCCTTCCCTCCATTGGAAAGAATGAAGGATAGGGGGACATTCTTTTGGGGACTCAGAATTGGACACCCCAGTCCAACCTTCTTTAAACTTGGAGGGTGTTTTGAGGAGAGGCACTGGATGCTATGTTGCAAATTTGGTGCCTTAAAAAACCCCCAGCCCCCCAGAGCCCCAGATACCCATGGATCAATTCTCCATTAAGCCCTCTGGGAATTCGCCTCCATAGGGAATAACAGAGTGACCAGGAGACATTTCTTTCCCCCTGCTTTCTGATGACCCTGAAGCGGGGGGAGGGCCTCCAAACCAGGGGATTTCCTGCACCCACCTGGGGACTGGCAACCCTAACTATTACATATAAGTTGTGTATGATCATAACCTATAAGGCACCACAACACATACATTTCTAACTTCCATTAAGCAGAGGGGGAAAGAGTGAGGGGGGTAAACTAATAACACCAATTGCTATTAAAAACCATTGCTGTCCTCAACCAAAGAGAAAAAAAGAAGAAGAGATTGGATTTATAACCCATCCTTCACTACCCAAAGGAGTCTCAGAGAGGTTTACAATCTCCTTTCCCTTCCCTTCCCCACAACAAAAACCCTGTGAGGTAGATGGAGGCGAGAGAGCTCTGACAGATACTACTCTTGAGAGGAACAGCTCTGTGAGAACCTGTGACTGACTCAAGGTCACATCAGCAAGCGCATGTGGAAGAGAGGGGAATCAAACCCCAGTTCTCCCAGATAAGCGTCTGCAAACGTAACCACTACACCAAACTGGTTGGACTCCATAAAGGTGAGGAGGTGGTCTACCTTCAGGCTCTGTCCACTTTGAGGTCTGAGATCTTCCACAACAGGGGTCACTGACGTCCTTGAGCCTGTGGACATCTTTGTAATTCTGCCATGGGTTGGTGGGGGCAACCACAAAATGGCTGCTAAAGCCCCCCCATACACCTAAAGGAAGTCCAAGTGCATGGAAGAAGCTGCTGCTTAGATGCTGTTGCTTATTTTCCATTTCCTGGCTTGTGCTGCCTGGACTTTCCTGGCTCCTCATGCGCAAACCTTTGCTTCCATCGCATCTAGCACAGGGATTCTGCGGAGCCACAATTGTCAGATTCCTTCCATTTCTGCCACTGCAGTTCCCACCATTATCATGAGCCGATGGTCACCTTTGAGGCCCCTAGTGTTTTGTTTTGTTTTTAATTTTTGAGTAGTTATATCCAGGCCTCGGATTCAGCAGGAGCTCACAGGAGCACAGCTCCTGAACCTTTCTGAGGGTTCCCCCTCCTCCTCTCCACCTTGACCATTGCATAGTAGGTGCAGCTGCATAACAATCCCTCGATGAGCTCCATAACCTATTTTCTACAAAGCGACCCCTGGTTATATCCTTAGCACAAATAGAATTCATCAGCTTTCACTCAAAATAGCAGAGGGGTGTTGCAAGGGGATGTCCTGATTCCCTCTGTCAGAGTCCTGCTGGATCAGAGCAGTGATCCATCTAGTCCAGCATCCTGTCTCACAACCATTTCCTCTGGAGGTCCAGCAACAGGGCATAGACACTGAGGCCTTCCTCTAACGTTGACTCCTGACCCTGGAATTCAGAGGCCAACTGCCTCTGAACAGGGAGATTTCTTTTACTCACCGTGTCTAGTGGTCACTGACAGAGCTCTCCTCCAATAATCAGCTTTTAAAGCTGTTTATTCCTGTGGCCATCTCTACATCCTCTGGCACCACATTCCACATTTGAATCACTTTTTAATCTCTTTGGGAGCATCTTTTAAAGGATAGATAGATAGATAGATAGATAGATAGATAGATAGATAGATAGATAGATAGATAGATAGATAGATAGATAGATAGATAGATAGATAGATAGATAGATAGATAGATAGATAGATAGATAGATAGATAGATAGATGGATGGATGGATGGATGGATGGATGGATGGATGGATGGATGGATGGATGGATGGATGGATGGATGGATGGATGGATGGATGGATGGATGGATGGATGGATGGATGGATGGATAGATAGATAGATAGATAGATAGATAGATAGATAGATAGATAGATAGATAGATAGATAGATAGATAGATAGATAGATAGATAGATAGATAGATAGATAGATAGATAGATAGATAGATAGATGATGGATGGACGGCATTCCACATTTCTGGTGCCACCACTGAAAAAGCCCTAGCTTGCACAAAGCATAGCCTGGCTTCCTTTGGTCTGGGGATGGACAATAGGTTTTGTGTCCCTGAACGCAATGGTCTCTCAGGACCATGTAGAGAAAGGTGGTCTGATAGGCAGGCAGGCAGGCAGGCAGGCAGGCAGGCAGGCAGGCAGGCAGGCAGACAGACAGACAGAGAGAGAGAGAGAGAGAGAGAGAGAGAGAGAGAGAGAGAGATAGATAGATAGATAGATAGATAGATAGATAGATAGATAGATAGATAGATAGATAGATAGATAGATAGATAGATAGATAGATAGATAGATGATGGACGGACGGCATTCCACATTTCTGGTGCCACCACTGAAAAAGCCCTAGCTTGCACAAAGCATAGCCTGGCTTTCTTTGGTCTGGGGATGGACAATAGGTTTTGTGTCCCTGAACGCAATGGTCTCTCAGGACCATGTAGAGAAAGGTGCTCTGATAGATAGATAGATAGATAGATAGATAGATAGATAGATAGATAGATAGATAGATAGATAGATAGATAGATAGATAGATAGATAGATAGATAGATAGATAGACGGACGGATGATCTGTATCACTTTTAGGCATTACACTGTTCGATGCAGCTTAGTTTACTGTCATCCATTAGAGGACACCTCCTGTTTCCTTTAGGTCCTGCCTGGCTGCCAACGGTCCCCTCCAGTGCAGCCGGTGCCATTTTAAGATCAAAGAGGGGATGAATGAATGCTTAAGCAGCCAAGCTTGCAAAAGTGAAGGTCTGATGCTTCTCATCTTTTTTCACTCTTCCTTTAATCCCCACTCATAACTTTTTGGCACGGAAAATGCACATCAAAAACCACGCAGTCCATTGATTGCAAAGGATGAGAAAGAGAAAAAGGGAGAGAGAAGAGAGCGAGCGAGAGAGATCTGGCACGCCTAAAGGAAGGACCCAGCAAGACAGATGCTCTTACAACAGCCCCAAACCAAGTATTAAACCGTAAACCGCCATCAGCCGTGTGTGAAGCCTGCCAAGGGAGTTGCCTACAGAAAGACCAAGCGGAATTGGGGGGTGGAGGGGAGGTGGAATGCCATCTGCAGATACTGAGTCCTGCCTCTGCAAAGAGAAAAAAAAAAATCTGAATGGCGGCAAGCTTTGCAGAGCCAGACGGGGAACGACAGAAGCTCAGAGAGGGTTTAGGAAGCAGCGCAAAGAATTAAAGCATTATGTCGGGGCTTGGCACCTTGTGCTTTGCACATTAGGCCACACCCCCTGATATAGCCAATCCTCCAAGAGCTTACAGGGCTCTCAGTACAGGGCCTACTGTAAGCCAGAAGGAGGATTCGCTACATCGGGGGTGTGGCCTAATATGCAAAGAAGTTAGAATTGCCGAGTCCAATTCAAGAAATATCTGGGGACTTTGGGGGTGGAGCCAGGAGACTTTGGGGGGTGGAGCCAGGAGATGTTGGGATTGGGCCAGGAGGAAAGGTGTGGCAAGCATCACTGAACTCCAAAGGGAATTCTGGCCACCACATTTATAGGAACCGCACACCTTTTAAATGCCTTCCCTCCATGGGAAATAATGGATAGGGGCACCTTCTTCTGGGGCTCATAGAACTGAACCCCCTGGTCCAATCCTTTGGAAACTTTGGAGGGTATTTTGGGGAGAGGCACTGGATGCTATGCTGCACATTTGGTGCCTCTACCTAAAAAAAAAAAGCTCTCCAGGGCCTCAGATACCCACAGATCAACTCTCCGTTATACCCTATGGGAATCGGTCTCCATAGGGAATAATGAATGCCCAACAGACATCCTTCCCTCCACTTTTTGATGACCCTGTAGAGGGGGGAGGGCCTCCAAACCGGGGGATCCCCTGTCTCCACCTGGAGATTGTCTACCCTAAAAGGAGTTCCTGCTACAAAAAAAAGCCCTGGGGGCTCCTAAATAGGCATGCCTGGTCTCTTTCTCCAGAAGCACAAGAGGAGCTTGGAGTTCCTCAACAACAGACCACAAGGATTCTGGTATCTGCCTGCCGACTGGATGTGCAGTTGTTGGCAGCCAATAGGGTGCAGGAAGGCAGTTCTAACTGTCCAATGGTTTGGGGAGTGGGAGGAGTTTAAGTGTGTATACAGGGCCGGCCTGTGTGTCCCTGGCACTCTAGGCAGGCCCCCCCGCCGCCCCCCCATAGCGCAGCGCTCCCCGCCTCCTCCCTTCCTCCTAGGGTTGCCAATCCCCAGGTGGAGGCAGGGGATCCCCCAATTTAAAGGCCCTCCCCCCGCTTCAGGGTCGTCAGAAAGCGGGGGGAGGGGAGGGAAATGTCTGCTGGGAACTCCCCTATAGAGACTTATTCCCATAGGAAATCATGGAGAATTGATCCGTGGGTATCTGGGGCTCTGGGGGGCTGTTTTTTGGGATAGAGGCACCAGATTTTCAGTATAGTATCTAGTGTCTCTCCCCAAAATACCCCCCAAGTTTCTAAAAGATTGGACTAGGGGGCCCAATTCTATGAGCCCCAAAAGAAGGTGTCCCTATTTTTCATTATTTCCTATGGAAGGAAGGAATTGAAAAGGTGTGCCATCCTTTTAAATGTGATGGCCAGAACTCCCTTTGGAGTTCAATTATGCTTGTCACAGCCTTGATCTTGGCTCCATCCCCAATTTATCCTGGCTCCACCCCCAAAGTCTCCCAGCTCCACCCCCAAAGTCCCCAGATATTTCTTGAATTGGACTTGGCAACCCTACTTCCTCCCTCCCCCATTTTCCCCCTGGCGCCACAGGCAAGCATTTAGTTTGCCTTCCTTCCCTCCCCTCTCATGTTGCCTCCGCTGCCATGGCCGCCACTGCAGCCACTATCCCCCTCCAGCCTGCCGACGCCCCTCCGGCCCACTGCCGCCGCCCCCCGCCCCCTCTGGCCGGTTGCCGAGCTCTACTCACTCTCCCTCCCTCCTGCGCCGCTCGCCAAACTAAGGCCTGTCGGCTACTCACAGCCCACACCTGCGCCTTTTGACTCAACAAAATGCGCAGGCGCAGGCTGTGACTAGCCAACAGGCCTTAGTTTGTCAAGCGGCGCGGGAGGGAGGGAGAGCGAGAAGAGCTCGGCGACCGGCCAGAGGGTGCGGGGAGAGGTGGCAGCGGGCTGGAGGGGCGGCAGTGGGCCAGAGGGGGATAGTGGCTGCGGCTGCAGCAGTGGCAGCGTGCGGGGGGGAGGAAGGCAAACTAAGTGCTTGCCTGGGGTGCCAGGGGGGGCCCAATTTGCCACCCCTGCCTCCCGGCACCCTAGGCAACTGCCTAGTTTGCCTAGCAGCAGGGCTGGCCCAGTGTATATAACCAGGCTGACGCCTGTGTGTGCAGTGTGGACGTTAGCTGAAATCACTAATAAACAGAGTCGATCACTAAGCCTGGCATCCACCCTCCTATCAAACACAGTTAGGGTTGCCAAGTCCAATTCAAGAAATATCTGGGGACTTTGGGGGTGGAGCCAGGAGACATTGGGGTGGAGCCAAGAGCAAGGGTGTGACAAGCATAATTGAACTTAAAAGGAGTTCTGGCCATCACATTTAAAGGGACTGCACATCTTTTTAAATGCCTTCCTTCCATAGGAAATAATGAAGGATAGGGGCACTTTCTTTGGAAGCTCATAGAATTGGACCCCCTGGTCCAATCTTTTTGAAACTTGGGAGGTATTTTGAGGAGAGGCACTAGATGCTATACTGAAAATTTAGTGCCTCTATCTCAAAAAACAGCCCCCCCAAAGCCCCCAATACCCGCAGATCAATTCCTCATCATTCTCTATGGGAATTGTTCATGGAGGTGCATGATGGCTGTGGGGGTGGGGCTTCCCCCGCCGGCCAGCTGGCTGGAGGAGGGGGGAAGTCTGTAAAACCGGGGGATCCCCCTCTGGGACCTGGGGATTGGGAAGCCTAAACACAGTATTTAATAGAAAGATATCCAGGATGGGAAATGGACAATGACTCGGTGGGAGAGGGGTTTAGATTAACCATCTGGTCAGGATTAAACTCCAAATTCAGATTCTGGTGTGGTCGACTGTGCCTAGATTTTGTGTTCTGGAACCTGGAGTCCTACTTTAAAAAAAAAATGAGATAGGGACCAATTTCCCACACGCCGCTCTCACACTCCTCTTCTCTGCGGGGCTTCCGTCAGATTTCATACTATCTGCCCCCCGGGGCTGCAACTAGCTTCTCCTTTTTCATGCAGCAAAGAGAAACTGGTTTTTAGAGCATCTTGCTTGCCCCTCGAAAGAGGCAGAGCGAGTTGCGGCCTTGGGGCAGCTTATGCGAAATCCGACAGATGCCCGACTGAGAAGAGGAGAGCGAGAGTGAGGTAAGGCTAGTGGGAAATCACAAGGCTCTTTTTTGTAAGCTCTTGGGGGATTGGCTACATCAGGGGGTGTGGCCTAATATGCAAAGGAGCTCCTGCTGGAATTCCACCCCTGCCTGGACTATCCTGGTCAAGGCTATTTGAAAGGATTCTTGAAAAAAAAATGCATCTCTCCCCCCCCCCTTAATTTTCACATCTGCTTGTACCTACTACTTGTTTTTCTTTTCTTCCTTTCCCCCTCTTGCTCTTCCTCTTAGAATCACAGAGGAACATCTGGAAGCATCCTAGGCAAACAGAAACAATCATTGCCCATTTCCTGTCCTTTTTTTCCTCCTCCTTCCTGGCTGCATGGCTGAAAGGAGCCAAAATGAGTCGTTTCTTTCCATCCCCTCCATCCCTGACGCTCTTCTTCTAAAATAAATATATAAAAAGCCATCTGCTCGGATGCCTTACTTGCCAGTTTATCAGCCCAGAGCTATCCAAAACTGCCAGAGATTCAACCCAGCAAAGGAAGGGAAAGAGAGGGAGGGAGGAGAGCTAGTGATAGAAATGAGAATGGAAATTCTGCAGCAACACCCCAGAGCATGGTGGCAAGGCATGGAAAATGCATTTCAGAAAACTAGCTTGTAGCAAAACCAAGGTCAGCTGCTTACATCTAATCAGAGCTTTTTTTGTAGCAGGAACTCCTTTGCATATTAGGCCACACATCCCTGATGTAGCCCATCCTCCTGGAGCTTACAGCAGGCCCTGTACAAAGAGCCCTGTATGGAATTCTAGCAGGACCTCCTTTGCCTAGTGGGCCACACACCCCTGATGTAGCCCATCCTCCTGGAGCTTACAGTAGGCCCTGTACTGAGAGCCCTGTAAGCTCCATAAGGTCTTGTTCATAAACCAGGAGCATCCAGGAGTATGCCAATTATCAAGTTCATAAACCAGGAGTATTCCAGGAGTATACCAATTATGAAGTTCAAAAGCTAGGAGTATTCCAGGAGTATGCCAGTTATCAAGTCCATAAACCAGGAGTATCCAGGAGTATGCCAATTATCAAGTTCATAAACCAGGAGTATTCCAGGAGTATGCCAATTATCAAGTCCCTAAACCAGGAGTATCCAGGAGTATGCCAATTATCAAGTCCATAAACCAGGAGCATCCAGGAGTATGCCAATTATCAAGTTCATAAACCAGGAGTATTCCAGGAGTATACCAATTATGAAGTTCAAAAGCTAGGAGTATTCCAGGAGTATACCAATTATGAAGTTCAAAAGCTAGGAGTATTCCAGGAGTATGCCAATTATCAAGTCCATAAACCAGGAGTATCCAGGAGTATGCCAATTATCAAGTTCATAAACCAGGAGTATTCCAGGAGTATGCCAATTATCAAGTCCCTAAACCAGGAGTATCCAGGAGTATGCCAATTATCAAGTCCATAAACCAGGAGCATCCAGGAGTATGCCAATTATCAAGTTCATAAACCAGGAGTATTCCAGGAGTATACCAATTATGAAGTTCAAAAGCTAGGAGTATTCCAGGAGTATGCCAATTATCAAGTCCATAAACCAGGAGTATCCAGGAGTATGCCAATTATCAAGTTCATAAACCAGGAGTATTCCAGGAGTATGCCAATGATGAAGTTCATAAACTAGGAGTATTCCAGGAGTATGCCAATTATCAAGTCCCTAAACCAGGAGTATTACAGGAGAATGCCAATTAGCAAGTTTATAAGCCAGGAGCAGGGTTGCCCCAAAGCTGAGTTAGCATGAGTTAGCTCACAGGTTTTTAGCCTCCAGCTCACACATTTTTGTCGTAACTCAGGAAGGATGGTCCCAGAGCACAAAAATTGATGCAGTAGTTCACAACTTTAATGCCAGTAGCTCACAAAGTAGAATTTTTGCTCACAAGACTCTGCAGCTTAGAGGGAACATTGACCAGGAGTATTCCAGTTATCAGATTTCTAAGCCAGGAGTATGTCTGTTATCAAGTTCATAAGCCATGAGTATTCCACAAGTATTCTTGGTGCTTGGAGGGGCATCAGTGGGAAGCCTTCTGGGGTTCTAGCCCCACTTATGGACCTCCTGATGGCTGCTGGGTTTTGGCCACTGTGTGACACAGAGTGTTGGACTGGATGGGCCATTGGCCTGATCCAACATGGCTTCTCTTATGTTCTTATCAGCGTGACATTTATCAGGCTCATAAGCTAGGAGTATTCCAGGAGTATGTCACTTGGACTGGATGGGCCATTGGCCTGATCCAACATGGCTTCTCTTATGTTCTTATGAGTGTGGCATTTATCAGGCTCATAAGCTAGGAGTATTCCAGGAGTATGTCACTTGCCAAGTTCATAAGCCAGAAGTATTTGGATTCAGTAATTCCCCATAGATTGTAAGACACCAGTGCTGGACCATCATGGACCTTGTTTTGTTCTGATACTATTGTTTGAATGCTCTCCCATGCAAAATCATCACAGCATCTAGCAAACTCTTATTAAATGCTGGAATGGCCTTGGGTTAACCATAGCTATCACAGAGGTCATCCTTGAAAGGGCAGCTGCTGTGAGAGCTCTCTCAGCCCCACTCACCTCACAGGGTGTCTGCTGTGGGGGGAGAAGATACAGGAGATTGTAAGCCGCTCTGAGTCTCTGATTCAGAGAGAACGGCGGGGTATAAATCTGCAATTCTTCTTCTAATTCTTAAGGAGAAATGCTGGCCTTCCAACCAGGGCTGTAGCCAGGATTTCATGTTTGGTGGGGCCAGGGGGTGACGGCAGCGAGTGGCAGTGAGCAAAGGGGGCGGATAGGAGGCCCTGCAATGGAGGGGCCATACATATGGAAGGGGGGGTTGAATCGAGTGTCCTGTCCCCAGTGGGCCCCACTGTAGCTTCAGGCCTGCTTCCAACTGACCATCTGTTTTTCGACATGCAAGGAGTCAGTGCTTCTGAGTAACTGTCTGCCACCCACCCTGGGCCTGCAGGATGCAGTGAACAAACACGAATACATGCGGCTGTCTTAGAGCCAGGTCTATCAAAGTCAGTCTTGCCCACTCTAATTGGCAACAGTCAGGGCTTTTTTGTAGCTGGAACTCCTTTGCACATCAGGTCACTCCCCCCCCCCCGATGTAGCCAATCCTCCAAGAGCTTACGGGGCTCTTATTCCAAAGCCTACTTTAAGCTCTTGGAGGATTGGCTACATTAGGGGGTATGGCCTAATATGCAAAGGAGTTCCTGTTACAAAAAAAGCCCTGGCAACTGATGTCCAGGGTGTTAGGCAGAGGTTCTTCCCATCACTTACCACCTGCTTGCTCGAGCTGGAAATGCTGGGGATTGAACCTGGGACCTTCTGCATGCCATGCAGATGTTCTACCATGGAGCCACATCCTCTCCCTATGGTGGTATGCTCAGGGGGAAAAAGCTTTTGCCGGTTGCTCCTGATGACTGTCTAAGCCAGAATTCAGGAATGAGGCTATGAACCAAGGCACCTCCCACCAGAATATCTCATATGTAGGAGGAAAGTGTGACATCTGTCAGGCAAACAAAACTGAAATCCCGTCGACATTGCCACTTCAAAACCAGCTAAGTCTCCATAAAGGTTGCACATGATCAGCGGGGATGCTAATCTAATCACTAGTGTCAGAAAGGGAAAAAAAAAAACCCGAGATCAAGCGGTACATATATACTTAAATATGAGATCTAGGACTCAAAGACCACAAAAGAAATATTCAAGCTCAATTGATTCAGGGCTCTGAGAAGATTAAAGACAAGGGTGGATTTTCTCAGAGGTTTCCACTTCCAACTGTTGTACGGAAGACTAAACACAAATAGAGGCAAATGCAACCTCAGGGTTGGCATGACTAGAAAGAGGAGGAAGAAATAGAGAAGGATCCTGGCACATAAGCAGATATTTAGATTAGCTGTAGATTTCCCTGGAAGGTCAGATGCTGAAGCAGAAGCTCAAATACTTTGACCACCAAATGAGAAGGGAGCACTCCCTGGAGAAGATCCTGATGCTGGGAAAGACAGAAGGCAAAAGAAGAAGGGGACAGCAAAAGATGAGATGGCTGGACAGCGTTACTGATGTAACAAGCACGAATTTGAGCAGACTTTGGAGTATGGTGGAAGACAGGAGGGCCTGGCATGACTTTGTCCATGGGGTCGCAGAGAGTCGGACTTGACTGTGCAACTGAACAACAACAAAAGATTTTCCAGGCTGTATGGCTGGTCTTGGAACTGTAGAACTTAAATGCCAAGACCATGGCCATACAGCCCAAAAAATTTACAACTAGTGAACTCCAACTGTGAAAGCCTTCAACAAAATATTTAGATTGTCCCTTGCTCAGGCAACCATGCTTTGCATTTGGTCTCCAGAACAGTTGGATTACATTACATAGCCTTTTACAATATTTTGATTGAATCATTTCTTCTTGCACTTACTATTTAGTTCAATAAAATCAATACAACCACAGCAAAGCGTGATCAAGATGGGTAGTCATGCTAGTTTGTCTGTAGCAGTGGAAAAAAGCAAGAGTTCGGTAGCACCTTAAAGAGAAATAAGACAGGATGGTGGACTAGATGGACTACTAGCCTGATCCAGCAGGGCTCTACTTATGTACTTCTGAAGGCCTCGACCTCTGTGCCCTGTTGCTGGCCCTCCAGAGGGACTGGTTGGCCACTGTGTGAGACAAGATCCTGGACTAGACGCACGACTGGTCTGATCCAGCAGGGCTCTTCTTAGGTTCTTATGAAGGCCTTGGCCTCTATGTCCTGTTGTTGGCCCTCCAATACTGACACACTAGAGTAAGGGTGTCAAACTCATTTGTTATGAGGGCCAGATCTGACATAAATGAGACTTTGTCAGGCTTGGCCATGTCAGGCCGGGTCATGTATGCACCTATTTAAGATTAGGTAGCAGAGATAAAGACGTCATAAAGAACACAGACAAAAAAGAACACAGACAGAAAAGATTTAGAAAAAAAACTTAAAACATTAGCACTTGTTGGTCTTAAAGGTACTTTCTTTGTATTTCTCCCATGGGATCCAGGGAACTGGGCAAAGGAAGCTCTGGCTCTTTCCTTCCTTATCCAGGGCACCAGGAGGGGGAGGAGCCTCATCCAATAGAAGGGAGAGAGGCTTGACTCAGTAGCTCTGCTGTGTGATTGAGAGAGCCTGGCAAAGCAAGCTCTCCCTCCCCCCTTTCTTCCCAAGGGAGGAGCCTCAGCCAATAGAGAAAGTAGAGGTCTTGCTCCATAGCTCCTGAGCTATTGAGCAAGCCTTGCAAAGCAAGGAAGCAAGATATAAAGAGAAGGAAGCAGATGACAGCCAATTGCTTGGAGGCCTGATAAGAGCCCTCCAGCAGCCTGCCTCAGCCCCTGGGCCACATGTTTGACTCCCCTGCACTAGAGAGCATGACAATATCTGGTCATCCCCCCACCCCCACCCCGCTTTTCCAGGCAGGTTGTGAAATGTTTCAACTCACCAGAATGAGGAATCTAAAGAGAACATAAGAACATGAGAAGAGCCCTGCTGGATCTGATGTGTGGCCTATCTAGTCCAGCATCCTATCTCACTCAGTGGCCAACCAGTTCCTCTGGAGGGCCAACAACAGGGCAGAGATTTCATTAATGTTGTCTCCTGCTTCTGGGATCCAGAGGGTTAGTGCCTCTGAATGTGGAAGTTCCCCTCAGTCACCATGGCTAGTTACTGCATGACCCCATGAACATTGTTGGAAATGGCGGCAGTGACCCCTTCTGATTAAAGGATGCTCAGAAGGAGCAACAAGAGATGGTTATGACTGGGTTCCCCCCCCCCCGCCCCATGGTTGTGAATAGTGGTAGATTAGATGAATGGACGGCATGTGGAATGGTGTGGTGTAGCTTGAGCTCATCAGATCTTGGAAGCTAAGCTGGGTCGGTGTTTGTATGGGAGGTCACCAAGGAAGGCTCTGCAGAGGAAGGCAATGGCCAACCCCCTCTGCTTCTCACTTGCCTTGAAAGCCCCTTGCTGGGGTCACCATAAGTTGGAAGCTAAGCAGGGCCAGTACTTGGAAGGGAGGTCACCAAGGAAGGCTCTGCAGAGGAAGTCATTGGCCAACCCCCTCTCCTTCCCACTTGCCTTGGAAACCCCTTGCTGGGGTCACCATAAGTTGGAAGCTAAGCAGGGCCAGTACTTGGAAGGGAGACCACCAAGGAAGACTCTGCAGAGGAAGGCCATGGCCAACCACCTCTCCTTCTCACTTGCCTTGAAAGCCCCTTGCTGGGGTCACCGTAAGTTGGAAGCTAAGCAGGGTTAGTACTTGGAAGGGAGACAACCAAGGAAGACTCTGCGGAGGAAATCCATGGCAAACCACCTCTGCTTCTCACTTGCCTTGAAAACCCCTTGCTGGAGGCACCATTAATCAGTTGTGCATTGATGGCGCACATATGCACACATAGAGGGGATCCACCATGCTAACTTCCAAGCTGATCTACCCCTTTTCAGGACCCCCATGTGGGTGAGTAGCACAGTCCAGCACACCACAGATGTTCTTCTCGTGAGCATTTTGTCTGTGTCCGTGCAACAGCCACTCTGCCAAGTTCCAAGAAATCAGCGATCTTATTGCCCGTTTGCATTGTCAGGTTTCTTTTTTTTCCCCCTTCCAACCAGGAAATGTTCAGGCCCCGACAGCAACTTGAAATTCAGAGTGAAATAGATAAATCTCCCCTTCCTGCCTAAAGCACATCGGGGGAATTATTTCTTCATTTAGTCGGATCTTTCCTCTTAAGCTTCCTTGGCAGCCGTGAACACTGGGCCTCAGCTGGGCCTGCAGGATGCCCGAGGAATTATCTCCTGTATCCTTCTCGGGCTCACCTGTGCTAATCCAATTCCATCTCCAGCAAGAGGTTCTCCGCAAGATCTGGAAAGGAAATCTCATTTTGTAGGCTGGAAGACGTAAGCAGAATGTTTTCTTCACTCGTCTGAGCTTGTCGCATCCTGGCAGCTGTCCAGGTGGAGAATTTAATATATATATATATATATATATATATATATATATATCTCAGATTCACTTTTGTGTTGTTCACACACAGGGCCGGTGCTAGGGTTCGGGGTGCCTTAGGCATGCGGCCCAGTAGTGCCCCCGCAAAAAAAAAAAATTAAAATGTACACTTTTAATGTACACTTTCCAAAGGAGGGAAGACATTTAAAAGTTGTGTGGTCCTTTTAGATGTGATGGCCACAACTTCCTTTGGAGTTCAGTTATGCTTGTCGCAACCTTTCTTTTGGCTCCACTCCCAATGTTTCCTCGCTCCATCCCAAAGTCTCCTGGCTCCACACCCAAAGTCCCCAGATATTTCTTGAATTGGGTTTGGCAGCCCTACAAAAGAGCAAGAATTCTAAGTTGTGTATACCTCAGAATTCTGCATGAGCCCTGATGTCCTTGATTGGGTGGGGGAGTTCCTGTTATACAGAACCTCAAAGCAGATCTATGCATGCCCATTTCTGCATCCACTCCTCCATTTTCTGGCCTGGTGGAATTATTATTTCCCCCCCCCACCCCAAAGCGTGTGATTAAAAAAAAAGGAAAGTGGAGGGCTATTTTCACCTCGCCGTTTCGTAACTCCATGTATGTTATTTAGCTCCACTCATAATTAGGAGTCAAAGTGAACATTTCTCCCAACACAGAGCAAATGTCAGAAGAACCGCTCAGCATCGGACAAGGAACCCTGAACCGCATTTATTAAAATCTACCGCTAATTCCCCCGAGATTACACAAATTAGCTCCCCCTTAATTGGCCGTTGCAAAAGACGCTCGACGTGGAACTTCTCTGAAATGGAAGATTTAAAATTCTATTAGCGGCAGTGACAGCAATCCGGGCCTTGCTGAGGTAAGGCCCGTCTGATCTTTTGTCTGAGACATTCGGGATAATTGATGACAGAAAAGAGAAGCCATTAGCCAAATGATTGATATGATCCCCCCCCCCCTTTCCAATTACATCAGCCCCTACCCAAAGAGACAGGTCATGAAAAACAGAGATCCAGACCTACAGGTTTCAGAAAGATTTTGTTTGGGTTGCTTTCCTTGTGGTGGTGGGGGGGGAGGTTATTGAGAATAATTATCCGATTTTAGCCATGCTGCCAAATGCTGAGTTGTGAGCAGGTAATGCTGAGCAGAGCTTTTCTCACATAAACCCAGGGCTTTTTTTTTGATAGCAGGAACTCCTTTGCATATTAGGACACAAAACCGTGATGTAGCCAATCCTCCAAGAGCTTACAGGTCTCTGAGGAGGCGTCTGAGAGGTGATATGATCACCATCTTCAAGTGCTTGAAGGTTTGTTATGTAGAGGATGGTGTGGAATTGTTTTCTGTGGCCCTGGAAGGTAGGACCAGAACCAATGTGTTGAAATTAAATCAAAAGAGTTTCCGGCTCAACATTAGGAAGAACTTCCTGACCGTTAGAGCAATTCCTCAGTGGAACAGGCTTCTACGGAAGGTTATGGGCTCTCCTTTCTTGGAGGTTTTAAAGCAGAGGCTAGATAGCCATCTGACAGCAATGAAGATCCTGTGAATTTCTGGGGAGGTGTTTGTGAGTTTCCTGCATTGTGCAGGGGATTGGACTAGATAACCTTGGAGGTCCCTTCCAACTCTATGATTCTATGATTCTTAGTACAGGGCCTACTATAAGCTCCAGGAGGATTGGCTACATCAGGGGTGCATGGCCTAATATGCAAAGGAGTTCCTATAAAAAAAAGCCCTGGGTTTATGTGAGAAAACCCACTGAAATGAAATACCCATTTCGAGTTACTTTGTTATGGAAACTGAGCATGCAATTCTTGCTTCCTGTTGCATTATATGTTTCCTCCCACCAATTCTGGTGGGTTCTACAACCCAAATCCTATTGAATTGGGGAATACTGGTTTCATACCAGGTAACTGAGAGCCCTCTCATGGACTGCTGCCTTGACATGGCGAGAGGGCTTGTGCGGTTCAGTGAGGCTCTGGGCTCTGCCATACAGGGCCACCCAAGATGGACAGGCCACAGCTGAGAACCCAAACAAAATGCGATGCACTGGAGAAGGAAATGGCAACCCACTCCAGTATCCTTGCCAAGAAGACCTCAATCTTCTTGTAACAAAAAGCTAAACAAAAAGCTAAAAGATATGACGCTGGAAGATGAGCCCCTCATGTTAGAAGGTGCCCGATATGCTACTGGGGAAGAGCAGAGGGCAAGTTCAAGTAACCACAGAAAGAGTGAAGTGGCTGGGCCAAAGCCAAAACAACAACAGCGACAACAAAATGAGAGCCAGTTTGGTGTAGTGGTTAAGCGTGCGGGCTCTTTTCTGGGAGAACCGGGTTTGATTCCCCACTCCTCCACTTGCAGCTGCTGGGATGGCCTTGGGTCAGCCAAAGCTCTCATAGGAGTTGTCCTTGAAAGGGCAGCTTCTGGGAGAGCTCTCTCATCCCCACCTGCCTCACAGGGTGTCTGTTGTGTGTGTATGGGGGAAGGTAAAGGAGATTGTGAGCCGCTCTGAGACTCTTCGGAGTGGAGGGCGGGATATAACTCCAATATCATCTTCTTCTTCATTCCCTGCCACAAATGTTATTAGTCTTTAAGTAAGCCTTGCTCTTGTCCACCGTTAAGGAGAAAGAGGGCTAGTGAGGTGGGGTATGTGCGTGACCTGCATCATTTAATAGTGGTTGGCAAGGTGTTGGTTCCAGATCCCTATCTCCATATGTCCAGATCCCTCTCTCCATATGTTCCCCAGAGAGCACTGAGATCCAGTTCCCAAAATCGTTTAAAAACCCCTGGACCAAGGGAGGCTAGATTGAAAACAACGAGGGAGCAAGCCTTCTCAACAATGGCCCCCCCGATGGTGGAATCAACTCCCAGAGGAGGTGCGAGCCCTGCGGGACCTGAATCAGTTTCGCAGGGCTTGCAAAACCGCCCTCTTTCAGCTTGCTTTTAAGATGGAACCTGGCTAATTGACATCTAGCCATCTTATACATGTTTCTGAATTGTAGCACCTTAATTAATAATTCATAAAGGCTAACTGTTTTATCTAATTTTTAACTTAATTTATAAATGTAATTCAATTGTATTTTAATCTGTTTTATAGTAATGATTGTATTTTATTGAAATCATGGTTATACCATGTCCTGTGAGCCACCCTGAGCCTGCCTTTGGCAGGGAAGGGAGGGATATAAAAATAAATTTATTATTATTATTATTATTGGGTAGGGATCCCATGTCTCTTGCTATAGCTATAATGCAGGGGCGGCCAAACTATGGCTCAGGAGCCACATGTGGCTCGCTCTTTCTTTTTTCCCAATTTAAATTTTATTGAATTTTTTAAACTTAACTGACGTAACAAACATAACAAACCGAAGGGGTTTCATTCTAAGCATTACAAACAACTTGTGTGTGAGATCAACATAAGTATCCATAAACCAGCATTCAAACAAAGTTACAAAGGGAGTTACATATTAATATATTGATGACTCCATCTTTATCAAATTTACATTTTAGCGTTCCTGAATAGTTAATGAAAAACAAATGATCCTTAATCGAATATCGGTATTTAAAATACTGATACGGGATAGGTTAAACACATTGATATAAATAAACATATATTATAATCTGATCAATTTGGTAGAACATTGTTGGATTTAAGATAACCAATAACTGGATCTCAATAAAAGAAAGCAGTAGACAAGGAGCACCTTTAAGACCAACTAAGTTTTATTCAGAAGCTACGCTTTCGTATGCTCTAAGCAGACTGCCCACTTGGATCCCAATAGTATTGCATACAGTTGGTTTTCAATAGTAAAGAGTTCCTAAAAAAATACACTCTGAGTAATTTGAGACATAATGGAAGTTTCCCAAATTCTATCATACCATGTCTCGAGTGGAAGTTTAGCTGAATCTTTCCAGCAGGAGGCAATGGTATGTCTGGCAGTTGCTAGTAGCTGGGAAATAAAATCTCTCTTGGATTTTAGCATCGAGATATCTGGCCAGTGATCTAAAAGTAGTGATCTAAAAATGCTTGGGGCTCTTTAGCTTGGAGAAACGTCGACTGCGGGGTGACATGATAGAGGTTTACAAGATTATGCATGGGATGGAGAAAGTAGAGAAAGAAGTCCTTATCTCTCTTTCTCACAATACAAGAACTCATGGGCATTCAATGAAATTGCTGAGCAGTCGGGTTAAAATTGATAAAAGGAAGTACTTCTTCACCCAAAGGGTGATTAACATGTGGAATTCACTGCCACAGGAGGTGGTGGCGGCTACAAGCATAGCCAGCTTCAAGAGGGGGTTAGATAAAAATATGGAGCAGAGGTCCATCATTGGCTATTAGCCACAGTGTGTGTGTGTGTGTGTGTATGTATATATATATATATATATGTGTGTGTGTGTGTGTGTGTGTGTGTGTGTGTGTGTATTATATATATATAATTTTTTGGGCCATTGTGTGACACAGAGTGTTGGACTGGATGGGCCATTGGCCTGATCCAGCATGGCTTCTCTTATGTTCTTATGTTAATTCAGAACTGAAAGGGATGTTCTCCCCTGTCCACACACAATTTTGTGGCTCTCAAAGCCCCCACCGCCCTATCAACCGGCTTGGAAGAGGCATTTCTCGCTTTAAATCACTTCTCCAAGTCAAGCTGCCCAGTGGCTTGGAGAATGTATTTAAAGTTACTTACATTCCACCTCCCCTACCCCATCTATATGTCCATTTCAGCTGTTTCTAATGTTTTCTGTACCAGTTCTTCTATGGTTGGTATTTCTCTCTTTTTGCAGAGTTTGGCAAAGATTATTCTAGCTGCAGTTACAATATGTATAATCAAACATCTGCAATTCTTATTGTTTATTTGTGGCATCATATTTAACAAAAATAATTCCGGTTCAACAGGTGCAGTCATCTTTAAAACTTTCTGTAAAAGTTCATGTACTTTTGCCCAATAAATCTGTATCGTTTTGCATGACCACCGCATATGATAAAAAACTAGCCACCCGCTTTTCACGTTTCCAACATTCGTTTGAAACCTCTGTATATATTTTTGCCAATTTTTCTGGCGACATATACCATTGATAAAAGTTATATAGAAATTTTCCTTAAAAGACAGCTTTTGTAATTTTTTTACTTTCGTTTTCCACGGTCATCACCCATGTCCTAATTCAATATTATGACCCAAGTTTTGTGCCCATTCAACCATACATTCTTTTATTATTTCTTCTTCCATTCTAATTTGCTCCAAATAGTTATATATTTTGGACATCTGGCATTTATTCTGTGTGGCTCTTATATTAAACAAGTCTGCTATAGTGGTTGGCCTTTTATTGCTTACCTCATTCCCTGCCAGCATGTAAAATGAGGGGCGGGGTGGAATGGTCGAGCACTGTCTTACCCATAGAGTTTTAGCTGAATCCTAGAGTGTTGCCCCAATGTAATGACTTCCCTTTCATTTTGTTTTCAGTCTCTGACACTCCATTACAATTGAGTTGCTTCAGATAAGCATGTTGGGAAGCAAGACTTTCTGCCCATGTATCGCAATCCCAAGCCCTCTAGGCTCAGATGGAAGATGACAAATGAATGGGAAAGCATCGTTTCTTGTGTGTTAAAGTATCTTGTCATTGGAAAAAGTCCTGGCTTACAACTGTTGAACATTTTGAGCTGGCAACACTAGACCTGCTCTGAAGATCCAGCTGGCAAAAGATCATCCATCTGAATTCTGACGATACTTATTGTCACCCTTCCCAGTTCTGTTAATCAGAATGCATGTTAGCCTGAGGTTAAAATTTCTCTTTCCTTGGCAATGATATTTCTCATGTTCTCTTTTCTAATGCAAGAAGAGAACAATGGCATTATTTGCAGTGGATCTTTCTTGTAGCAGTAGAGAAGGATAATAACTCGTCTGGTTCTCAGCGATAGCCAGAGAATATCAACAATATCCCTAGGCCAGGGGTGGCCAAATTGTGACTTGGGAGCCACATGTGGCTCTTTCACACATATTGTGTGGCTTTCGAAGCCCCCACCACCCTGTTGGCTAGCTTGGAGAAGGCATCTGTCTCTTTAAATCATTTCTCCAAGGCAAGCCAGGTTGTGGCTTGGAGAATGCATTTAAAGTTACTTTCTTTCCACCTCCCCTACCCCATCTATCTTTCTTTCTTTCTTTCTTTCTTTCTTTCTTTCTTTCTTTCTTTCTTTCTTTCTTTCTTTCTTTCTTTCTTTCTTTCTTTCTTTCTTTCTTTCTTCCTTTCTTCCTTCCTTCCTTCCTTCCTTCCTTCCTTCCTTCCTTCCTTCCTTCCTTCCTTCCTTCCTTCCATCTCAGACTGATGCTCTAGGCAATCACCTAATTTGATGCTCTAGGCAATCACCTAATTCCTCCTCCCTGCTGGATCCAAGAGAAGCTGCATAGGTTTAATTTAATTTAATTTGATTTGATTTTTAGATGTATAACCCACCCTATCCCACAAGCAGGCTCAGGAAGGCTCACAACAATAAAACAAAAGAGTTAAAACAATACCATAAAAAGTGACATTCCAAAACAGGTGTAGCACAGTAAACAGCATGCGGCTGATGGCTAGTAGCATAACATAACGCTATAATGGTGAAATGCTGGGGGAAGTGATGACTTTCAGACGACGCCCGCTGGATTAATTAAAAGCCTGCCAGAAGAGCTCCATCTTACAGGCCCTGCGAAACTTTGATAAGTCCCACAGGGCCCGGATCTCCAGCGGGAGCTCATTCCACCAGGTGGGGGCCCAGACCGAAAAGGCCCTGGATCTCATTGAAGCCAGTCAGGTGTCCTTAGGACCATGGACTATGAGAAGATGTTGAGCAGCAGACCTCAGAGCCTGGGGCGGGGTTCATATGGGGAGAGGTGTTCCCCAAGATATGCAGGTTGATTTTGGAAAGCAAGGATCGGGGGATCGGAGAGGGAGTTCTCACAAAACGCTCCACCCACCAGAGCTGCCTGCGACTGCCTGCCATTCCAGGTCTTTGTAGTGAAGATTCCTTTCCGGCACATGCTGTTCTGACACCGCGGCACACCAGAGGAAGTGAAACTCTAAAGCCTTTAATCACTGTGCCAGCTCATGAATGTCTGCTTTCTTTGCTCTTGTTACCAACCTGCAAATTAATTCACCCGCGCTCCCGACATCTACGGTCTTCTGACTTCACAACTCAATGTGTGAGAGCAGAAAAAAATAACAAAGCCAGTGGTAAAAATTTGCATGCGAACGGCTGCCCCTTTCTCTGCCCTCTCAGCCTTTTCCTGGAAGGGTTTATATTTCCCCCTCTTCCCCCCTTTTTAACCATTTTTGTGACGTTCTTTGTGGATGGAACACGTCACAGGAGTATCGGGACCACGGAGGGAGAAACAGCTACGGAATTACACAACCGAATCTCCGTGTAACAAAACCAAATGGAAATGTATTTGAATTGGTCTAATAATCCTAATGACACCAAAAAAAAAAAAAATCACCATATAACACAATAATAGGAAAGATATGAAAGGAAAGCCATGTCAGTAAAACGTCGTAGCTATTGTCCATATAAAGCAAGAATTGCTAAAGTCACGTTAGTGTCCTTGCAGGTGGTCCAATGCCAGGCCGTTCCAATTATGAAAAACGTTTTGGATGGGAAATCCTTCTTCTCTGGACCATTTAAATTATTTACTGAATTTCAATCGGTCCAGTAGTGCCAACATTCATTATAACGAATGATCCTTTTCCATTGCTCTGGGCTTCCTCCAATCGGTATGCAATCTACAAGACGCTGTTGTTGCTTCCCCCCCCCCCCCCAATGTTTTAACAAATTTTTATTTAACAAAACAATATGGGGAAAAACAAAACAACACAAAAAGACATTATGGACACTATAACATACAACAAATAAAGGAGCTTAAGAATCAAATCAACAACATGTTCCATCAAGTCAATTCTCATATACATTTGACCATTCATACAGCGGTTTCCAAGTTTCTTTACATTCTTCTAGGTTGCCTTCTCTCAGCTTTATCATTTAAAAGTCCATTTCTGCGGCTTCGTACAATTTTTGCAGAAATCCCTCTCTTTCTAGAATCTGTTGGGTTTTCCAATATCTAGCATACACTAGTCTAGCTATCGTTACTACATGTGATAAAAATTTCTTAACTGCTTTGGGCATAGAGTTCTTACACGTATTCAATAGATGTAATTCAGGTGTATACTGGATATTTATTTTTAATATTTTCTGGATCCATACATATATCTGTCCCCAGATATGGTAAAGAGTTCCTTTTATCTTTTTACATTTCCAGCATTTGTTAGTTGTATTAGGATATATTTTAGATAGCTTCTCTGTACAAGACGCTGTTGTTAATTACCTTCCATATCAATGTAGAAAGCATCCACCATGGATGGGAGGCAGGCCTCTTTGCCTTTTCCAGAGCTATGGCATATTGTTTTAACCTCTTTAAATAGCTTCCCCATCCCATCAATCTCTCTGTTCAACGTATGCCACCCAGCATTGGCCTTCAAATTGGATTATGAGTCAAAAGAGGCAAATCCTGAGAATGAAGCATGTGACAGTTTCGCTCAACTCTATTGATTCCATTTCTATTGTTCATATTATCATAGAGTTGGAAGGGACCTTCAGGGTCATCTAGTGAAAGGGTGCTTTCTGTGAGAGCTCTCAGGCCAATCCAGGGCATTTGCTGTGGTGGGGGCGGGGATAAGACATAAGGGAGACTGTGTAACTTGTTGCATAAACTGCTCTGAGAATCCAAGACTCAGAGTGAAGGGCAGGAAGGAAATCCAATGTCTTCTTTGTTTCTTGCCCTCTATTTCTTCTTTTCCTTCTGTTTCTTTTTAATTGGAGATGAAAGATGGGGGGGGGGGGCTGTGATGAGGAGGGCAGCCACACCTTGGCTGAAGTTCCCCTAGTGGGACAGTGATGGCTGGTGTGTGCTGCTGAGAGATAGGGAAAAGTTCCCTCCGTCTCACTCTCTAAGGCCCTCCCATACATCTCCCTCATTTGGGATGCCAACTCTGGCTCGCCTCCTCATGGTACACCCTGGGTAATGCCAAAAAGCCTGGACCAGCCAACCGTTCATCGCTTAAGCTAAGTCTGAATGCTTCATTTTGCTTTGTGTCAAATACAGAGGGGACCTAGGTGTGGTACACTGCTCCCATTGTTTGAGAGTTGTGTTGTTTGGGGCAGGTCTGGAGAGCTGGCATCTGTAGATTGTGTGTTCTGTGGCAGGGAAGCTGGCAACTGGGTGAGAGACCCAGAACCAGCAGGCTTGTTGTGCTTGGCCAGCTCTCCCCGTGTTGTTTGGGGCAGGGCTGGAGAGCTGGCACCTGGGTTTGCTGCAGTTGTTTGGGGGCAGGGCTGGAGAGCTGGCATCTGGATTTGCTCTGCAGACCTTGACCAAAATGTGTTTTGTGTGGCACTGAGGTTGGCAACTTGGTTTATATTGGTGCCAGGGTGTATACAGAGTAGATTGATGAATGTAGAGCACTGGGGTCCTATAGAGATTCTCTGATTTGAAGTTAGGTTTGGCTTTGGGTGCCCCAGGAATTGGGCCCCCTGGTCCAATTTTTTTTGGCCTTGTGGGTTTTGTGCGGGACAGTTCCCTGAAGCTGCACAGCAGTTTTGGGGGGCTCTTCCCAAAAACCCCTGCTCCCAGAGCAACTTTTCCCACGATAATTACAGTGGGGGAAGTGGCTAATTGTTTTTTTTCTCAGCATTGGGAGCAGTGTACATTTTGGGGTGCCCACAGATAGGTGCAGTCTTTTTGGGCCATGGGGGTTGCATGTGGAAGAGTCCCCTGCAGGTTCACTGAAGTTTGGGGGGCTCTCCCTCAAACCTCTCTTCTGGCCAAAGCCACTTTTCCCACAGCAATTATAGTGAAGGAAGTGGCAATTATAGTGGAGGAAGTGGCTAATAGGGCTTTCCCCAGCATAATGGGCCTTTTGGGGAGCCCACAGGGACCCCCTCGCCCAATGTTTTTGGGACTTGGGGGTTTTGTAGGGGAGAGTCCCCCTGCAGGTTCCCTGCAGTTTTGGGGGGCTCTTTCTCAACCCCCACCCCACCCCCCAGCAGCCTTTGATTACACCCTGTGTTGCATAGGGCATAATCAAAGTGCAATATTGAGTGCAATGGACCATAGGGTATAATGGTGAGATAGGAATGGAACCCCCCCTAGCCCAAACTTTCTGGGACTTGGGGGGGTTTGTGGGGGACAGTCCCCTGCAGGTTCCCAGCAGTTTTAGGGGCTCTCCCTCAATCCCCCTGCCCCCCAGAAGCCTTTGACTATGCCCTATGTTGCCATTGAGTGCAATGGGCCCATAGGGTATAACGGTGGGATGGGGGCATCCTCTTTGGGCGCCCCTGGAATGGGAATCCCCTAGACCAATCTTTTTGGGACTTGGAGGCTTTGTAGGGGAGAGTCCCCTGCAAATTTGGGGGCTCTCCCTCAAACCCCCTCCCCTCCAGGTGACTTCCAATATACCCTATTTTGCCATGGACTTCAATGGCCCATAGGGTGTAATGGAGCCAAATACCTTATATATCCGAATATAGCAGTATATTCGGATATATCCGAATACCCTATTCGGTAATATTTGGAATACCGAAAATTTTATTTCCGAATCTGGATATTACCATTTTTTTTTTGGTTGAAAGCCCTAATTGTAACATTGTTGTGGGCTTTTTTTGTAGAGTGCGATATGGAAGAGGTTGCTGATACTGATTAACTGTGAAGCTGTATGAATTGCGGATAATGGGAGTAGTTAATCTCTAGAATATGTATAATATTTTGGAATGACTGGAATAGTGTTAAGTATTATTGGAATTTTTTTCACAGTTGATTTGATGAAAGTGAAGTTGATCGTTCCATTGCTTGAAAATTCGTCAAGGCAGGAGCAATCTTGACTCCCTGTACTTTGGTGGTCTACAGTCTTCTGTGATTGCACTCTTTGAGTTATTTGTGCTCATTGCATATTGTGTATTCTCACCTATAATTATATTTTAATATAAACTTAGTAATTTTTGGTCACTATGACCATTTGTGGTTGTGTTTGTTTATCTAACAGTGACCTCTCTCTGATGCTGGCCAATATCTGGTGGAAGCAAATCCAATTAGGAATGTGCAAAAGCACATTACAGAAATTCTTTGCAATACTCTTCCACTAGGAGTGTACAAAAGAAAAAAAATCAGAAAAAATTGGATTCAGGGGTATTCGGGGCTAAAAAAATTGGGAGGTCATATATCTGCTAATAATAAATACAACCGAAACTGGTGTGAAAGTAAGCTATATAAAGTAACCACTGGAAGCAATGGAACTTTAATGCAAAGCGTGTAAATATGCATTTTAGTGAAAATTAAACGCAACAAAACTAAGGAACACTAAACATTCAGTGCTTGAATTTTTTTCCACAACAGAAAGTTGGACTTGATGAAGATATGGGTGAAGTCATACCATACCATACCATACCAAACCTTTAATGGCATAATAGATTCAGATAAAAATACACAGAATATAAAAATTTAAACATTGGAGATAAAATCAAAATAAAACCGAGCTTACAGATACATTCAAACATGGTCAGAATTAAATTTAAGGATGTCAGCCAGAAATTTTGCCACAGCCTCACTAACCACCCCCTCAGTATCACTCAATAAATAATAACAGGGTGGCAGAATAGACAAATCTGGAGAAAAAGAAAGCTTGCCAAATAAATCTTTACGGAGGTTATGGTAAAAAGAACAATCAAGCAATATATGCTGGATTGAGTCAGGGGTATTCGCTCCACAGGAGCAAAGTCTGTCGGCTAAAGGGACTCGCTGATATCTCCCTTGTAAAACTTTGGAGGGAAACGCGTTTAGTCTGGCCAAACATAAATGCCCTGCGATGACTTGGAGTGGTTAGGTCTGATAGATAATTGGGCATTTTGCCACAAAAAGCATAAAGACCTAAGGAAGCTGGAGAGCAAGTATAAAGGAGAGTTGGCCGTAATTTCGTTTCCTCCAATTCCCACAGTCTCAGTTTAATACATCTGAAGATATATGACTCTTCAGAGGTAGAAAAATCATCTATCTCTAACCCCAATTGATTGAGTTTAGACAGAGGCACTGCTGTCCAGGACGAAATATATGGGTCCTCTTTTCATACAATCAAGAAGGCTGTTGGGATCTGTTCTAAATGAATTTTGAGCCAGAATTTAAACACTGCAATCCAGGCTTTTGTCTCCACCAAAGACTGACCCACTTCAGAGCAGAGAGCAAAGTAGGACACACATTTTGGCAAACCAAGAATTTGTCTAAAGAATGAGGCTTGAATGCCCTCCACTTTCCTGGTAAAAGCTGAGATCCATATAGGGATACCATAGAGGATTTGGGCAAGCGTTTTGGCTTTGAATACTTTAATAGCTGCTGGAACTAATTGGTTGCCCCTTGCAAAGAAAAACTGTTTAATTTGAGCAGCTGAACACTTAGCCAAGTTGATGGTGTTGTTACGATGTGAAACCCAGCTTAACTTGTGGTTAAAAGTGATCCCCAAGTATTTAAAATTTTTTTGTTTGCTCGATTGTTGAATTGCCAATAAACCATCTCTGTGGGCCCCAGCAATTTGAAAAGACAACTACTTTAGATTTGGTATAATTGATAGTAAGTGAATTACAATTACAGTAGTCATAAAAGGCGTTCAAATACCTTTGCAGGGCCCACTCTTGTACAAGAGAGGATGGTAGTGTCATCGGCATAAAGTAATAAGGGGACCGCTCGGCCTGCAAGTTTAGGCGGATGACCATTGATAGGGGTCAAAAATTGTGCCAGGTCAGTTAAAAATAAATTAAAAAGATGTGGGGCCAGCACACAACCTTGTTTTACCCCCTTTAACACTGGGATTTTACTAGTCAAGTCACCGCTAGAAGAAAATTTCACTTGGCAAAAGGTATTAGAATGAAGTTTCCTCAAGAGAAACAGCAAACGAGGGTCCATTCCCAGGTAAGGGTGAAGTCTTTAATCCCTTAGTGTTCCACTCGTGATTGTATGGAGAGAATAAGGAACCACTTTTAAAAGGACTCCTCATAGTTCCGCTTTCTTCCTCAGTCTCCTTCTCCCGACGTTACATGGAGCTGTTACCATACAACATAAAGTAAATATTTGTGTAATAAAGCAACTATTAATCAATGCTAGAGAAAGGATGCATGCTTACCCACAGCTCTACTCTTTACGACATGGATCAATGCATGCTCAACATGAGTCTGGTAACATGAGTCTGATACTATATCTCTTTAAGAATATGCACCTCTTGGAAATTTAATGAGCTCTGCAGAATGGAAATGGCGATAGCTGGTAGCAGCAGATCAGACATGTGTTGATCCATGTCGTAAAGAGTAGAGCTGTGGGTAAGCATGCATCCTTTTTCCAGTATATCTGCTAACAGCAGATTTGGTAGTCGAATCTTATTTGGGAGATATCAGGCTATTCCCAAATATACAGCCCCATTATATCCTAGTATGGGCCATTGAAATCAATGGCAAAATAGGGTATAATGAAAGGTGGCTGGAGAGGAGAAATTTTGAGGTAGAAGCTCCAAAATTACAGGCAAGCTGCAGGGGCCTCCCCTCTACAAAGCCCGCAAGTCCCAAAAGGATTGGACCAGGGGGTCCCATTCTAGTAGCATCCAAAGTGGGTGCCGCAATCTCCCCATTATACACTATGGGTCATTGAAGTTAAAGGCAAAATAGGGTATAATGAAAGACAACTGGAGGGGAGGAGGTTTGGAGTAGAGGCTTCGGATTTGCAGGGGCCTCTCTCCTACAGAACCCCTAAGTCCCCAAAAAATTGGACCAGGGGATCCAATTCTGTGGGCACCCAAATAGTGTGCCTCCATCTCTCCCATATTCCCTGTGGGCTATTAAAATCAATGGCAAAATAGGGGATTATGAAAAGCTGCTGGGGGGCAGGGGAGTTGAGATAGTGGCCCCAAATTTGCAGAGCTGCTGCAAGTGCCTCTCCTCTACATAACCCCCAAGTTTCAAGAAGATTGGGCCAGGGGTCCCCATTCTAGGAGCACCCAAATAGGCCCATTTCTCCCAATGATGAGGAAAAAGCAATCAGTCAGTTTTCCCACTGTAATAACAGTGGGAAAACTGATTCCGGGGAGCAGAGGGTTTGAGGGAGAGTCCCCAAAGGGAATTCTTTGGTTGGGATGGATCAAGGAGACTTGATCCTTATTATGAAGCTGTCTTCATTCTTAAGAAAAATAATCAGCTTCATATAATGATTTGTATTGGATTTGGTGTTTGTTGCCCACCCCTTCCGGAATGGCCCGGACTAGCCAGTTCTTGTCAAATCGCAAAAGCAATTTTCAGTTCTCTATTATGAAACCGCTAATGTTCCAGAATCACCAGCACATCTAGGGATGAAAGATTAGATGTGCTGTGCACCTCCCATCAAATTTAGGGAACAAATTGCTTTTTCCAACTCATTTCAGATGTCATATTCATGGATTCCAGGACCATGCTAGCTCTGTGTATTGGAAGTGTTTGCTACTTCCTGTTTCCTACCTGAGACCCAGTGTGATGCAGTGGTTAAGATTGGTGGACTCTAATCTGGAGAACCAGGTTTGATTCCCCACTCATCCACATGAAGCCAGCTGGGTGGCATTGGGTCAGTCACCATTCTCTGACAGAGCCAGTTTGGTGTAGTGGTTAAGAGCATGGACTCTTATCTGGGAGAACCGGGTTTGATTTCCCCACTCCTCCACTTGTAGCTGCTGGAAGGGCCTCAGGTCAGCAATAGTTCTTGCAGAGCTGTCCTTGAAAGGGTAGCTTCTGTGAGAGCTCTCTCAGTCCCACGTAGCTCACAGGGTGCCTGTTGTGGAGGAGGAAGGTAAAGGAGACTGCAAGCCACTCTGAGATTCAGACTGAAGGGCAGGATATAAATTCAATATCAATCCAATATCATCATCTTCTTCTTCTTCTTCTTCTCCTCCTCCTCCTCCTTCTGTATGGTTGCCATGTTATTTAAAATACAACACACAAATTGCCCATTGTCTCTGTAGCCATACAGATTCTTTTTTGAGCCCATTGGATCCCGGCAAAAGTTGTTGGCTACCACAAGAGGTGGAAGCATGAAGAAACATCATGGAGTGTAGTTATACATATCTCGAATCATAACTTTTCAACATTTTGGACTGAAACTCTGTTTATTAGGATGCATTCTCAAATGGGCATGTTTATTTAATAGAGTCGCTGGAGGAGTGGGGAATTCCCTGATTTCATAGGCTCCTGCCCATCACCAGAAGGGGAAAGCCCTGCCCTCATGACCCCGTGTGACATCCCTGACATGATGATGTTGTCAGTAAGTGATGTCATCACGCGATGGGCATTGCACTTCAACACTCTGGTTTGGGGGCAAAACTCTATGGTTTGAGTCCAATTTTACCATAGAGTTTGTCCCAAATAACAGCGTCTCACTGTGTGATGTCCCCAGATGGCATTCTTGCTGGTCTGCAGGGGTTCCCAACCATTTTGAGCCTGCAGGCACTTTTGGAATTCTGCTATGGTGCGGTGGGACCAAGTACAAAACAACTGATGCAAAACCAGCCGCAAAACGATTACCACAGCCTTACTTCAGTCACTCACTGAAGATTCTTGTGCCATAGTAGCAGTCACGGCCAATTTTTTTTAAATTTGCACCGTCTATCAAATCTTTAACACCCAGGGGTGGAATTCTAGCAGGAGCACTTTTGCATATTAATCCACACATCCCTGATGTAGCCAATCCTCCAAGAGTTTACAAAATAGAACCTTGTGAGGTCTTGGAGGATTGGTTACACCAAGGGTGTGTGGCCTAATATGCAAAGGAGCTCCTGCTAGCATTCCACCCCTGCCAATGCCCATTCAAAAGCCTTGCTGGATAGAAACCCTACCCATCCCTACCCTCTTGGTTCCCAGAAAGGGTGTCGGGCAGGCACCAGGCAGGGCTGGCCTTAAGGTGTATGGCGTAATGCCCGGGTGAAGCACGGTGAAGCACTGTGTTCCCAGGGCTCTTTCAAGGCTCCCCCTGCCAATCAGCTGATTGGCGGGGTAAAGCAGCGTGGAGGCCGGCAGCTCCTATGCCGGCCTTCCACACACTCACCAGGATCAGTGCTGGGGCAGCAGTGGCACGAAGGATGAGGAGCCACTGAAAAAGTGGCCGCTGCCTCCCCACTTCCTTCCCACGCGATCCAGGGAGGAAGTGGGGAGGAGGCAATGGAGGTGGCTGCTTTTTAGTGGCTCCTCATCCTTCCTACTGCTGCTGCCCCAGTGTTGATCCTGGTGAGCGCATGGAAGGCCAGCATAGGAGCTGCCAGCCTCCGCGCTGCTTTACCCGCCAATCAGCTGATTGGCAGGGGGGCGGCCTTGAAAGAGCCCTGGTGTGAAGCATGGTGAAATTCCATTGATATAAACCTGGTCTGTGAAGTATCATGGAGGATCCAACTTTGTTAGCTTGTTATTCTTTCCCTTCTCCCCGTCTTGCTTTATGGCTTAAAATTAGAAGTAGTGAGAACTGAAACCAAGTAATCAGCACCGTCCCATACATTCCTGTAAGGGAGTACAAGACATCTTGGGGAAAGCAAGGACGAAGTCCTGATAACACTATGGGAACGTAGACATTTATGATAGCTTATGTGTGAATGCTACCCCGCATCCCCATCCCTTGGAATCCTTTTGAAGTTAGCCTTAAAAGTATCATATCAATGTATTGGCAGCATTACTCTCAAGAACCTGTTACACCAAAGTATCGGTCTATCAATAAACGTAATCTTTGTATCAACTTCGACTCGTCATTGAACCCGCATGCTTGACACCTGGGAGCGTGGTGCTTCACAGCACTTCACCCAGGCATTAAAATTGGGAGGAAAATAGGAATTTACCTAGGGGGCCAATTTTGGTGCCCTCACTCTGCCGGCCCCCTAGGCAAATGCCTAGTTTACCTAGTGGGCAAGTCGGCCCTGGCACCAGGGCACCTACAGGAAGGAAGGAACCCCCGTTTCAGTGCCTTGATTCAGGAAAGCGATCTCGCCTTCGTGATGTGCTGTGAAGCTGAATGCCCATATATTGGACCGCATCTCTGAATCGAGTCTGTGGATCCGAAATGTCTCGTTCATGTCGGGTCACTGCGCTCTTAGAAATGTAAGCCAGAATTTGCCAGACAATTTTCCATTGGAAACTGCACCTGCATGAAAAAAAAAAAGGGGAGGGGGAGAAACGCGTCAATGGATTGGAACTGGAATTTCAGACTCAAAAGGAGCACTTGGTATTTTTTTCCAGACGATTCTCGGAATGCTGTTTCTTTTTAAATCTAATGATATACACAGAAGGTGTGCGTGTAAGGGGGCTTTTGAAAAGCGTGGCTCTGGAAGGTCCATTTTCTCCCTTCAATGGCAACTGTGAGAAAGTTTATAAATGACAGCCCAGAAAGGAGAAAGCTTATCTTTCTGCACAGAAGAGATGCAGCCTAGAACTCCTAAAGCATCTTTGAAAAAGGCACAATAGAACTGAAAACTGCAGAAGAGTTGAGTTACAAATATGATTGGTTTCAAATGCAAACAAATAAAAAGTCTGGCGGAGAAGGATATCAAAGCCGAAGGAATAAGGAAAGAGCAAACAGAAATGGAAAGAGTTCTGCTTGGAGAGAAATGAGGAATTAATTTCAAAAGTCTACAAACTACTCTTACAACGGTCTACAGAAGATGAAGTAGTGAAATCGCAAATGATGAAATGGGCAATCAATGTAAACAAAGAAATAAAGATGGAATCTTGGGAATATCTATGGAAGAACTCTATGAAACTCACAGCATGTCATAGTATTAAAGAAAACTGTTTTAAAATGATGTATAGATGGTATAGGACTGCAAAAAAATTAGCAAAGATGAATAATAAGATGCCAGATAGGTGTTGGAAATGCAAAAAAACATGAAGGTTCTTTCTACCATATGTGGTGGACTTGTGAAAGGGCTAAAATGTTTTGGCAGATGATTCAGCAAGAGATTTCTAAAATTTTGGGATATGAATTTAATAAAGAGGCAGAGACTTTTTTTGCTGGGATTACAAATGGAAAAATTTCCAAAAGAAGATAGAACTTTAATATGGTACTTGCTCACAGCTGCTAGGACATTATATGCGCAGCTGTGGAAGCAAGAAAAAAATACCAGAAAAATGGGATTGGATTACAAAAGTTATGTCATGGAGTGAAATGGACAAATTAACAAGAAAACTAAGAGACTATGATTTGGAACTTTTTAAGTTGGACTGGAAAAAAATTCAGAAGATACGTAGAGAAAGAGTGGAAAATAAAAGGATATTGGACAATCTTTGATGAGGATTAAGACGTTTAAAATAAGAATATAACCAATGGGGGGGGGGTCTCTTTGTCTTTTCTTAATAGCTAAGGGTACCTTTAATACCTGTTTATTTTTTAAAAAATAACTCTGGCGGGGGGTCAAGTAACGGAGGGAGGGGAGGGGAAAGTAAGATATGGGGTAGAAAATTTTTTCTTTTATCTTAAGTTCTTTATAAGTTGTAGATATAGTTCTGCTACCATATGTTACTAATAAAATTGTTTACCACGAAAAAGGCACAATAGCAATTTTGCTTTGCCTGTGTGATGGTTGGGGGTGTGGGGAGAGAATTGGCCAGGGAGGTACAAATGTCATTTTAGGGGTCAAAATGGAGACAGAGACATTTAAATGCAACACATAAAATCTCTCCCTTGAACGATGCGTGCTTATATACATTCACATCTGCATGGACTCTTATCTGGAAGAACCAGGTTTGATTCCCCACTCCTCCACTTGCAGTTGCTGGAATGGTCTTGGGTCCAGTCCCAGCTCTCGCAGCAGTTGTCCTTGAAAGGGCAGCTTTCTGGGAGAGCTCTCTCAGCCCCACCTCCCTCACAGGGTGTGTGTTGTGGGGCGGGGAGAGCTAAAGGAGATTGTAAGACTGAAATTCAGAGTATAGGGCAGGATATGAATCCAATATAATCTTCTTCTTCTTCTTTATAGTTTGCCATGGTGTGTTTTTCAGACTCTTCTCAGAATGCTCTTCCTTTTTGTAAAACACATCTGCATCGTGTTCACGCCTCAAGCAACACCCAAAATGCCTTTCTCATGTAAACAAAGAGTGATGTGTCAGATTAACAAAGTTTAAGTGTATTGTTGCTGTATGGCATGTGTGTACTATCTCCTGGAGATTCTAAGATTGTCTGGCAACCAGAAGCTCCAGCCGTTTTAGCACTATGCCACCATTAGGTAGCAAGATAGACATTTATTTTTTATGCAGGTATACAAGACGTTTGGTTGTGCTCGTTATGGAAGTATCTAAACAGAGAAAAGAGCAAAGAAACTCTAATAGCACTAGTCAGTATATAGTATTAATGGCATCTAACAAATGACTGTGTTCTTCTTTGGCTGCCAGATAATCCAAAAAAGGGAACCAGACAGCCACAAATTTGGATTCATATTGGTCTGTATCTTTTCGCTTTCCCTTTTCTGACAGCCACCAAATGGGTATAGCAATAGGTATAGCTTACAAAAAGAGCTACATCAGAGGTGTGTGGCTTAATATGCAAAGGAGTTCCTGCTACAATTCCACCCCTGTGTATAGAAATTTGGAGGGGGGCAGGTGGGGGCTTTTGATCACCAGGGCTTCTTCTTCTTCTTCTTTTTTAAATGTAATTCTCTCTGTGTGTGAGAGTGTGTGCATGTGCTCTCCCAGAAGTCATGGTTGACTTCTGGCAACTGCTATGGAGAGGCCTGGTGGATATTCAGAGAGATGGCTTGTTATTGCATGCCCCTGCATCCCAGCCCTGGTATTCCCATGGAGGTCTCCCATCCAAGTACTTGCCAGAGTCAACCCTGCTAAGCTTCTGAAATCAAATGAGACTGTTCTTCCTGGGATATCCAGGTCAGGGCGATCATCATGGCTTCTGATTGGCCACCAGAGGACTTGGTCACCAGACCCCTCACCATCTTTGTCGCCCTCCTCTGGACCCCTTCCAGCTTGTCTATATCCTTCTTAAAATGAGGTGCCCAAAACTGAACACAATGCTCCAGGTGAGATCTTACCAGAGCAGAGTAAAGCGATACCATCACATCACGTGATCTGGACACTAGACTTCTGTTGATACAGCCCAGCAGGGGAAAG
This sequence comes from Heteronotia binoei, assembly GCF_032191835.1. Lineage (NCBI taxonomy): Eukaryota > Metazoa > Chordata > Lepidosauria > Squamata > Gekkonidae > Heteronotia > Heteronotia binoei. Next base: position 13,650,746 of record NC_083229.1, on the reverse strand, counting down.
CCTTTTTTAGCCACCTCATCACGCAGTTGACTCATGTTCAGCGTATTATCCACTAAGACCCCTAGATCCTTTTCGCACATACTACTGCTAGAATCTTCACTGAGTGACAGAAGATAAACTGTATGCAAGAAAAAAAAAAGTTTTTAAAACTATATGCCTGTTTTGAAAGGCTTCACAGCATTTAAAGTTAACATTGCTTTATTTCCACCTCTCCCTCCCTCTCCCCTCCCCATCTATTTTCTTTCCTTCCTTCCTTCCTTCCTTCCTTCCTTCCTTCCTTCCTTCCTTCCTTCCTTCCTTCCTTCCTTCCTTCCTTCCCTCCTTCCCTCCTTCCTTCCTTCCTTCCCTCCTTCCCTCCTTCCTTCCTTCCCTCCTTCCCTCCTTCCTTCCTTCCTTCCTGCAGCACTTTCAGCACAGGCTGAATGTGTTCCTATAGAGGAACTCCCATTAACAGCCGGGCTGCAGCATTCTGCACTAGCTGAAGTCGCTGGATTTGGGACAAGGGCAGCCCCATGGAGAGAGCATGACAGTAATCTAGTCTCAAAGTGACCATGACATGGATCACTATTGCCAAGTCATCGCATTCGAGAAAGGGGGCCAACTGCTTCGCCATCCGCAGATGGTAAAAGGCTAACTTGGCAGTGGCAGCTACTTGGACCTCCATTGTCAAAGAGGGATCCAAGAGCAACCCCTAGGCTTTTAACCTTGGGCGCCAGCACGAGCTGGGCTCTGTCAAAGGTCGGTAAACAGACCTCTGGTCCCGGACAGCGGCGACTCAGGCACAGGACCCCGTCTTCATCGGATTTAATTTCAGTCTACTCAGCCTGAGCCACCCTGCCACAGCTTGCAATGCTGCGGACAGATCTTCCGGGGTGGAGTCGGACTGGCTGCCCCATCAGCAAACAGAGCTGGGTGCCATCTTCATACTAGTGACAATCCAGCCCATACCTCTGGGCAACCTGTGTGAGAGGCACATATAAATATTGAATAACATCAGAGAGAGAACCGCTCCCTGCAGCACACCACATATAAGCACATCTCCTAGCACCACCCTCTGTCCCTGACCCTGGAGGAAGGAGGAAATACAGTTCAACCCCTGAATTCCAACATCGGCAAGGCGACAGGTCAGTAACTGATGGTCGACCGTGTCGAACGCTGCCAAACAGGTCTAACAGTATCAGCACTGCCGAGCCACCACTGTCCAGGTGCCTCTGGAGGTTATCTGTGAGGACAACCAGAACCATCTCCATCCCGTGACACAGACGAAAACCAGATTGATGTGGGTTAAGCATGGAAGTGTCCATCCAGAAAGCTCTGAAGCTGCACTTGCCACAGCCTGTTCAATAATCTTGCCTAAGAATGGCAATTAGCCAATTCAGTCGGGTCCAGAGATGGCTATTTTTAAAGGGGGCAAACCACTGCCTCTTTTAGATGCTGGGGGAAGGTTCCTTCAAGAAGGGACCTGTTGACAATTTCCCCGGAGGACCCGTAGCTCCTCTCAGACAGCTTTTGTTCGCGTTTTGAAAAGGAGAGCCAGTTTGGTGTAGTGGTTAAGTGTGCCGGCTCTTATCTGGGGAGAACCGGGTTTGATTCCCCACTCCTCCACTTGCACCTGCTGGCATGGCCTTGGGTCAGCCATAGCTCTGGCAGAGGTTGTCCTTGAAAGGGCAGCTGCTGTGAGAGCCCTCTCCAGCCCCACCCACCTCACAGGGTGTTTGTTGTGGGGAAGGACGGTAAAGGAGATTGTGAGCCACTCTGAGACTCTTCAGAGTGGAGGGCGGGATATATAAATCCAATATCTTCTTCTTCTTCCTTCTTCTTCTTCTATCTTTTCTTCTTTTATTGGCCAAGAGGGGCACAGGTCCAGCCTACAGGTGGTTGGGCGCACAGTAGAGAGTACTCCGTCATCTTCCTCTAGGCTGAGTGGAGTGAAAGAATCCAAAACTTGACTAGAAAACGTGCTCGGGGCCTTGAGGTTCATTTACTGTTTTCAAGGTGGCAGGGAGGTCACGGTGGAGTGACAGAACTTTATCTGCAAAAAAAAACTCGCAAGTGCCTCACAGTCAATATCACAGCCAGTTACAACTCACAGCCAGTTGCTCTCTTCTGCAAACAAAACACGGACATAGAAGTCCCCTCGTCTGGTCCACGTACATGTGTGAGTTATGCTCATATTTAAAAGACCATGCTTAATCAATTACGCTATGTGCGGAAGCCGAACAAGATTTCTCTTCGTTTGTACACCTGCCTCAGTTCTCAGTGACCCGGGGCAGGACAGCCTGTTCGCCGTGTGAGACGAGCCCTTCTCGGTTGTCATTATCTCTTGACAAAAGATGGGAATTGATTCAATGCAAGAGAGGGCTCCATCTGCAATTAAGCAACCGGTGCCTGGATGTGTCCACCGTGTTCGAGACGATTACCGGAGAGGAGAAAAAAAAGACAGATTCTAATTTATCACAGACTCCCAGCTCGGCGGCAAAGAGACAGGTTTTAAGTATTCTTGTCCATTTCTACAATGCCCAGAGGAGTTTGTAAATTATCTGATCATCTAAGTGAATGATTTATGACTCCCTTTTGGCTCTGATCAAGGATTTTGCCCTGCTTCATTCATCTTCTCGGATATAATTGGAGGTAAAATTAAAACTCCTTTACTTTGCAGTTCATTGGGATGAACTTAGGCTGGACTTGAACAGTGTCTTCAGGGTAAAACATCCATTATGACCGGCGAGAGGTCCTTTTTTTTCTTCTTTTGGGGCATGCTCTCCTTTTAAGAGGAGACAGAGAAGGGGAGAAATGCACACCAAAAGACACCAGCCCAGAAATCGATCACTTCTGCTCATGAGTTCTAGCTTTCTTTAACAAGAAAATAAGGTTTGCTTATAATTAACTTGTCGTGGCAAAATGAAGCAATCATCTGAGCAGATAAAAAACCTCACGCTACATGGGGGAAAACCCAAGTTTCTCTCCTATGGCATGCTGAGTATTACTAGAATCTCCCCCTACTTCAGCCTAGGCCTCCAAAATTCTGTTGTGGGGAGTCATGAACGCCATAGGGTAAAGGAGAGGCTGCAAAGGGAGGATGGAATGGGCAAAAAATGGCTGACTCATTCTTCCAATGGAAGTGCCTTAGCCGGAAAGATGGCCCCTCATCTTGATACAGCTGATCTGGCCGCCTAGATGCATGCCTCACTAACATCAAGACTAGAGGAGGAGGAAGAGGAGAAAAAGAAGAAGAAATTGGATTTATATGCTGCCCTCTTCTCTGAATCTCAGAGTCTTAGAGCAGCTCACAGTCTCCTTTATCTTCCTCCCCCAACAACAGACACCGGTGTGAGGTGGTTGAGGCTGAGAGAGCTCTCACAGAAGCTGCCCTTGTGAGCACTCTGAGTTTCAGAGTGGAGGGCAGCATATAAATCCAATGTTATCATCATCAACATCTTCTTCTTTATCTTCCTTCCCCACTACAGACACCATTGTGAGATGGGTGGGGTTGAGAGAGTTCTCCCAGAGCTATGGCTGACCAAAGGCCATTCCAGCAGGTGCAAGTGGATCAGTGGGGAATCAAACCTGGTTCTCCCAGATAAGAGTCTGCACATTTAACCACTACACCAAACTGTCTCTCTGTACACTTCACTGTGCAATGGTCTCCCTTCAAAATCAGTTCGGAAAAGGGAGTGCCAGAAAGATGGTACTCATCATTGTCCGCCACCAAAAGCCTGGTGGAACATCTGAGCATTGCAGAACTGTGGAATAGCATCAAGTCCTGCAGGACATGGATGTTCCACCAGGTAGGAACCAGGGCAGAAACGGCCCTGGCTCTGGTTGAGGACAGCCGAACATCTAGGTAAGAAAAATCCAATGCATGGTTATAGGATGGGGGAGACTTGTCTTAGCAGTCATATGTGCAAAAAGGTTCTAGGGGTCTTAGTAGATCATACGCTGAACATGAGTCAACAGTGTGATGCGGTGTCAAATGCAATTTTGGGCTGTATCAACAGAAATATAGTGTCCAGATCACGTGAAGTGCTGGTATCGCTTTACTCAGCTCTGGTAAGATCTCACCTGGAGCATTGTGTTAGTTTTGAGCACCATATTTTAAGAAGGATATAGACAAGCTGGAACCGGTGCATAAGAGGGCAACAAAGATGGTGAGGGGTCTAGAGACCAAGTCCTATGAAAAACGGTTGAAGGAGCTGGGCATGTTTAGCCTGGAGAGGAGGCGGCTCAGAGGTGATATGATCAGCATCTTCAAGTACTTGAAGGGCTGTTATATAGAGAATTAGATGGAATTGTTTTCTGTGGCCCCAGAAGGTAGGACCAGAACCAATGGGTTGAAATTAAATCAAAAATGTTTCCGGCTCAACATTAGGAAGACGTTCCTGACTGTTAGAGCGATTCCTCAGCAGAACAGGCTTCCTTGGGGGGGGGGGGGGGGTTCCTCCTTCCTTGGAGGTTTTTAAACAAAGGCTAGATGGCCATCTGACAGCAATGAAGATCCTGTGAATTTAGGGGGAGGTGTTTGTGAGTTCTTGCGTTGTGCAGGGGGTTGGACTAGGTGACCCTGGAGGTCCCCTCCAACTCTATGATTCTATCTTTTGGCCTGAGGATTACCAGCAGGTTGTTCTCTGCAGAGTGTAATGCTCCTCGGGTGACATACCAGAGGAAATGGTCCTGTAGACACATGGGTCCCTGACCTCTCAAGGCCTTAAAGGTCAATATCAGAACCTTGAACCTGACTCTGTGCTCCACCGGAAACCAGTGCAGCTGACAAAGCACAGAATGAATACATGCCATCTGTGATTTTCCATTCAGGACACACACTGAGAGCCAGTTTGGTGTAGTGGTTGAGTATGCGGACTCTTACCTGGCAGAATCAGGTTTGATTCCCCACTCCTTCACTTGCAGCTGCTGGAATGGCCTTAGAATAATAGAATGATAGAGTTGGAAGGGTCCTCCAGAGTCATCTAGTCCAACCCCCTGCACAATGCAGGAAACTCACAAACACCTCCCCCTAAATTCACAGGATCCTCATTGCTGACAGATGGTCACCTAATCTCTGTCTAAAAACCTCCAAGGAAGGAGAGCCCACCACCTCCCAAGGAAGCCTGTTCCACTGAGGGACCGCTCTAACTGTCAGGAAGTTCTTCCTAATGTAGAGCCAGAAACTCTTTTGATTTAATTTCAACCCATTGATTCTGGTCTTTATCGGTGCGGAAAAGTAGCAGATTTGTGAACCGCCTGTGTTTGCCCTTGCCAGTTCCCTCGATGAAGAAATAGTTCAACACAGTCTACTCCACACTGTGCTACTTAAACTATTGACAAGGTTTATTATACAAATATATACAGCTCTCCAACAAAATGCTCCGCCAGACCATCAATAATAGCGAGAGGGAATAGTTGGTTCAGCGCAGTTCAGTTATATACAGTTGCAATTAATTGCTGAACCAATGAGGTAACAGCTGAGTCATGCTGAGTCAGTTCTGCACTCTTTACCGGGTTACCTCATCTATCTGGCCAGAACCAGTTTGCATAGGCCAGATCATCTTCATTCTATCTACTTGACAGCTATTTGACAGCAGCTGTCATAAGAACATAAGAGAAGCCATGTTGGATCAGGCCAACAGCCCATCCAGTCCAACACTCTGTGTCACAGAAGAACATAAGAGAAGCCATGTTGGATCAGGCCAACGGCCCATCCAGTCTAACACTCTGTGTCACACAGTGGCAAAAAATTGTATATATACACACACACACTGTGGCTAATAGCCACTGATGGATCTCTGCTCCATATTTTTATCTAAACCCCTCTTGAAGGTGGCCATACTTGTGGCCGCCACCACCTCCTGTGGCAGTGAATTCCACATGTTAATCACCCTTTGGGTGAAGAAGTACTTCCTTTTATCCGTTTTAACCTGTCTGCTCAGCAATTTCATCGAATGCCCACGAGTTCTTGTATTGTGAGAAAGGGACTTCTTTCTCTACTTTCTCCATCCCATGCATTATCTTGTAAACCTCTATCATGTCACCCCGCAGTCGAAGTTTCTCCAAGCTAAAGAGTCCCAAGCGTTTCAACCTTTCTTCAGATTGCATTGCCTTATGCCTTACCAGGTATTCTTTCCAATACTGACAGTCCGACCTTCCGGGGCCACAGAAAACAATTCCACCCCATCCTCTATATGACAGCCCTTCAAGTACTTGAAGATGGTGATCATATCCTTGGGTCAGACATAGCTCTTGCAGAGCTGTCCTTGAAAGGGCAGCTTCTGGGAGAGCTCTCTCATCCCCACCCACCTCACAGGGTGTCTGTTGTGGGGGGAGAAGATATAAGAGATTGCAAGCCGCTCTGAGTCTCTGATTCAGAGAGAAGGGCGGGGTATAAATTTCTGCAGTCTTCTGCTGCTGCTGCTGCTGTGTTCTGGAACAGCTGGAGTGTCACGAGCTGTGGCCAGGCCAGGCGAAGTCCAGGGGCAGTCCAAGGTCTGTAGCTGGTGAGCAAAAAGGGTTCAAAGTGTCAAAACCAAACCACAGTCCAGGTATCACAGGTCAGAGGTTCAGAAGCCAAAATCAGGGGGTCCAGAAGTCAAAGCCAATGTCAAGGGGTCCAGAAGCCAAAGTGGATGCTAGAACGTCAGGTAAGTGACTAGTTGCTTCCACAAAGCCTTCTCCCAAAGCCCACAGCTATATAGCCCTCTGCTGTCTGTTGCCCATTTGGACTAATTGCTGACTCAGAGGGTGGCCAGGATCCTGCTGAGACTCAAGCATCCTCACTCCTAGAGGGGCCAGGATCCTTTTAGAACTCAGGGCTCAGGGAGCGTCTTGCTTGTGAGCGTGCCGCCCTCCTCCGATCCCTGAGGTCCTGACGAAGGCAGTCACGCACCCGAGCCACCCGAGAGGGCGAGGCAGGGGGGCTTGGGTCTTCTCCAGTAGGAGGCAGGGGCACTGGTGCCGGTGGCAGGGGCACAGTTTCTTCTGCAGGCTCAGCTTCTTCTGCAGGGTCCCCAGCACCCATGACATGGAGTTTCTGGATCAGTCTCAAGGGCAACTCAGTTTAGAGCAAGTTACAGCTGTCCAGTCTGGAGATGACCACGTTTTAACTGCATTTCTCACCTCTGTTTTTATGCTGCCGTGAACCTCTCTGAGCTGCGCATTGTGGGGGGGAGGGGTAGTGTACAAAATGAATCTCTAGGGAAAAGATATAAATAAATAAAGCATCAGCTGAAGTGGTCCCCTGGAAACAATCCCACAGCTGCCACTGCTTTCTCCGGAAGAATCCAAAAATACAACAATACAAACTATTGTGCACAAACAAACGCTCTTAACTGGTGTATATAAAGTTCTATTGTAATGAAATGAACAGCCTACAACAGTGGGCATACATTCATACAGTATAAATAGAAAACAACAGTCTCAAAACAATATACCAAGGAGGACCCCACACAGTCACTGAGTTTTCCAAAATGAGTACACAGACTCAAAAATAATGTTCCGCAGGAGTCCCTCCGTTGTTTGTTGACTTCTGAAGGACAAATTCTAGCCTTCACGCAAACCCCGGAGTTTTCAGGTTGTTTTACCAACTATTTCTGTATGTTTTTGTTAAGATTACTTTGTTTTAGGGTAGTTTTTATCGGTCACTTTTGTTGTTTACAGTTGACTCCCGAGGAAGCTGCAGGAGCAGCGGAACGCAATCAAATCCGGGGTTTGCGTGAAGGCTAGAATTTGTCCTTCAGAAGTCAACAAACAACGGAGGGACTCCTGTGGAACATTATTTTTGAGTCTGTGTGCTCATTTTGGAAAACTCAGTGACTGTGTGGGGTCCTCCTTGGTATATTGTTTTGAGACTGTTGTTTTCTATTTATACTGTATGAATGTATGCCCACTGTTGTAGGCTGTTCATTTCATTACAATAGAACTTTATATACACCAGTTAAGAGTGTTTGTTTGTGCACAATAGTTTGTATTGTTGTATTTTTGGATTTCATATATTGTGCCGCCACTGTTCTTTTGCATTCTCCGGAAGAATGGCCTCAGCCAATTCAGATCTTGAATAAGAAAACCCGTCCACCTACCTGTAACTGCTGCGAATCCCGGATTGCCCTAGGCTAACCCTGACAAAAAGAACCATCTTCCCAAAGCGAAATTGACAACTTTCAAGAAACATGAATAGAAGCTGAGTAGCTCGCTATCATTAAAATTAAAATTGCCAGGCTCAAAGAAAAAAAAAAAAGCTTTAGTGACAGCATACTCAAAAAAACCCTTGCCTTACAAGTCACCCTTCCGACAGCTTCCGAGGTTTAATTCTGGGATCTTTCATTGGAATGCTCATTGGGTCGGATCTGGATTGGATTGTGCTTCTTTTATTCCTCGCCCTGCTTGCCTGGGAGGGGAAGAGAATAAAATGGAGGCACTTAATACGTTTAGGTGTCTTTTAATGCTCCCACAATGAAAGATTAGAGCGGGGATTTTGCGAATAATGAAGACGCATGGCGGGAAGGGGAGAAGACTGCTTGAAACGTCAGCGTATCTGGGTCCTTTCCTTCAGCCCAAATCCTTCTCTCTCCAGATGCACATGGCATTCATTTCAGCATACATAAATTCTGCAATATGATTTGCACTGAGTTAGCATTGTGCTTAATTGGCTTTACATCTAACGTACCCGCAGCAAGCCTGAAGTGTCAGTTTGCCGGGATGTTTTATTTAAAGTGAAAATGGTTTCCTCTGTGTTTTTCCCTCCCCCTCTTCTCTGTGCTTTTGTTGGAGAGGTATTTCTCAAACATGGCAAAAAATAAATTTAAAAATTGTAGGTTTGGGGATTCGGAGGCAAAGTTCTTGATTGCCAGATGCTGAACAGGTGTGAGCAGCTGAAGACGAAGGGGAAGTTACGACAGGCCTCTTTTATCTGCCTTAGAACTAAAGAACATGTTGTTGTCGTTAAGAACATCAGAAGAGCCCTGCAGGATCAGACCAATGAGGGTCCATCTCGTCCAGCCTCCTGTCTCACACAGTGGCCAGCGAGTTCCTCTGGAGGGCCAACAACAGGGCAGAGAGGCCGAGGCCTTCTCCTGAGAATAAAATCAGAAGAGCTCTGTTGGATCAGATCAGTGAGGGTCCATCTAGTCCAGCATCTCATCTCACACAGTGGCCAGCCAGTTCCTCTGGAGGGGCAAGAACAAGGCATAGAAGACGAGGCCTTCCCCTGAGAAGGACATCAGAAGAGCCCTGCAGGATCAGACCAGAGATCCATCTAGTCCAGCATCCTGTCTCACACAGTGACCAACCAGTTCCTCTGAAGGACTATCAACAGGTAATGGAGGCCGGGGCCTTCTCCAGATGTTGTCTCCTGACTCTGAGATTCAGATGATTAGTCCCTCTAAATGTGGAGGCTGCTTTCAGTACCATGGTCAGCAACCTTTGATAAACTTATCCTTCTCTTTTAAAGCCCCAGCCATCACTGCTCCGGCAGTGAATTCCACATTTTAATCACACTCTGCGTAAAGCAGTATTTCCTATTGTCCATCCTTAAGGAATCTTAAAGCCAGGGGTGGAATTCTAGCAGGAGCTCCTTTACATATAAGGCCAAACCCCCCTGATGTAGCCAATTCCCCAAGAGCTTACAAAAAAAGAGCCTTGTCAGCTCTTGGAGGATTGGCTACATCAGAGGGGTTTGGCCTTATATGCAAAGGAGCTCCTGCAAAAATTCCACCCCTGCTTAAAGCAGTTTACAATTCCCTTCTGCTCCGCACAACGGGCACCTTGCGAGGTAGATGGGGCTGAGAGTGAGTTCTGAGGGGAACTGTGACTGACTCCAGGTCACCCAGCAGGCTGCATGTGGAGGAGAGGGGAATCAAACCCAGTTCTCCAGATTAGAATCTAGTGCTCTTAACTACTACACCAGTTGCCAGGAAACCATGCTTACAGGCTTCGCTGTGGCCTTTGACTGATCCCTGTGGGAAAGAGGATGCTGGGTTGGGTGGACCATTGATCCGATCCAGCAGAGCAACTCTTCTTTTCTTTTGTTCCTAGCCCTTAGAGGAGGAGGAGAAGAAGAAGAAGAATTGCAGGTTTATACCCCGCCTTCTCTCTAAACCAGAGAACTCAAAGCGGCTTAAAATCTCCATATCTTCTTCCCCCGCAATAGACACCCTGTGAGGTGGCTGTAGCTGAGAGGGCTCTCACAGCAGCTGCCCTTTCAAGGACAACCTCTGTGAGAGGTATGTCATATAGAGGATACTGCAGAATTGTTGTCTGTGGCCCCAGAAAGGAGGACCAGAACCAATGGGTTGGAATTAAATCTGAAGAGTTTCTGGCTCAACATTAGGAAGAACTTCCTGACCATTAGAGCAGTTCCTCAGTGGAATGGGCTTCCTCAGGAGGTGGTGGGCTCTCCTTCTTTGGAGGTTTTTAAACAGGGGCTACATGGCCATCTGACAGCAATGCTGTTCCTATGAATTTAGGGGGATGTATTTGTGAATTTCCAGCATTTTGCAGGGGGTTGGACTAGATAACCCTGGGGATACCTTCCAACTTTATGACTCTTTGATCCTACATTTCTATGAAGTCAGCTGTGACTTGATGAGCAAAAAAAAAAAAAAAAAAGGTGTGTGGGTATCCCAACGAAGAAGAAGAATATTTATACCCTACCCTTCTCTCTGAATCAGAATCTCAGAGCGGCTTACAATCTCCTTTATCTTCTTCCCCCACAACAGACACCCTGTGAGGTAGGTGGGGCTGAGAGGGCACTCACAGCACCTGCCCTTTCAAGGACAACTCTTGCTAGAGCTCTGGCTGACCCAAGGCCATTCCAGCAGGTGCAAGTGGAGGAGTGAGGAATCAAACCCGGTTCTCCCAGATAAGAGTCTGCACACTTAACCACTACAGGGGGAGAAGGTCTATGAGAGCTATGGCTGACCCAAGGCCATTCCAGCAGCTGCAAGTGGAGGAGTGGGGAATCAAACCCGGTTCTCCCAGATAAGAGTCCACAAACTTAACCACTACAGGGGAAGAAGGTCTATGAGAGCTATGGCTGACCCAAGGCCATTCCAGCAGGTGCAAGTGGAGGAGTGGGGAATCAAACCCGGTTCTCCCAGATAAGAGTCCACACACTTAACCACTACAGGGGAAGAAGGTCTATGAGAGCTATGGCTGACCCAAGATCATTCCAGCAGCTGCAAGTGGAGGAGTGGGGAATCAAACCTGGTTCTCCCAGATAAGAGTCTGCACACTTAACCACTACAGGGGAAGAAGGTCTATGAGAGCTATGGCTGACCCAAGGCCATGCCAGCAGCTGCAAGTGGAGGAGTGGGGAATCAAACTCGGTTCTCCCAGATAAGAGTCCGCACACTTAACCACTACAGGGGAAGAAGGTCTATGAGAGCTATGGCTGACCCAAGGCCATTCCAGCAGGTGCAAGTGGAGGAGTGGGGAATCAAACCCGGTTCTCCCAGATAAGAGTCCACACACTTAACCACTACAGGGGAAGAAGGTCTATGAGAGCTATGGCTGACCCAAGATCATTCCAGCAGCTGCAAGTGGAGGAGTGGGGAATCAAACCTGGTTCTCCCAGATAAGAGTCTGCACACTTAACCACTACAGGGGAAGAAGGTCTATGAGAGCTATGGCTGACCCAAGGCCATGCCAGCAGCTGCAAGTGGAGGAGTGGGGAATCAAACTCGGTTCTCCCAGATAAGAGTCCGCACACTTAACCACTACAGGGGAAGAAGGTCTATGAGAGCTATGGCTGACCCAAGGCCATTCCAGCAGCTGCAAGTGGAGGAGTGGGGAATCAAACCCGGTTCTCCCAGATAAGAGTCCACACACTTAACCACTACAGGGGAAGAAGGTCTATGAGAGCTATGGCTGACCCAAGATCATTCCAGCAGCTGCAAGTGGAGGAGTGGGGAATCAAACCTGGTTCTCCCAGATAAGAGTCTTCACACTTAACCACTACAGGGGAAGAAGGTCTATGAGAGCTATGGCTGACCCAAGGCCATTCCAGCAGGTGCAAGTGGAGGATTGAGAAATCAAAGTCGGTTCTCCCAGATAAGAGTCTGCACACTTAACCACTACGCCAAACTGGGTAGCCCGACCCTTTTTGATTTCCCAGGTTTGTTTCGGGAAGGCAGACACAAAATTCAGACTGTGCCGGAGCATTGATTGCCCCAGAGTGCTGTCGGATCTGGGAGCAACGTCACTCACCTCTTTGCCTTGATTGCTCAGAGGGCGGAAAGAAGTCCTGATGGCACCGTCAGACAAGACAATGAACAGCGAGGGGCGTGTGATTGCCTAATCACGTCCCCGCTCACCCTGCATTGTAAGGCGCATCCAGGGACACGCGAGATTCCCGTACCATTGAAGCAAATCCCCCTTGTTCAAAAATGATTATGCTTTAAAAAAAAAAAAATCTAGTAAAAATCATTATGTATGAATTGGCCATCAAATGACTATGGCAGCCAGTCCCAGTGGTAATAAATCTGTTCATTACTCTGAAACTAGCGAAGTGCCAGTCACTCTGATAGGCAGAGAGAGAGAGATTGTCTACTGCAAAGGCTTCTGGGAGTTGCTTATCAGGGAAGGCCAGGCTCCCCCGCGATAGGTGGTAGGCTTTTTCTTGCATGTATCAGTTTCCTAAAATGGCATATTTTATTCCCCACACTGAAGTCAGCGGTGACCTTCATATGTTCCAGGGCACACACACACACTACTGTCCGAAAGGACTATTTCCAAGCACAATGTATGCAGGGCTTTTTTTTTGGTAGCAGGAACTCCTTTGCATATTAGGCCATGCCCCTCTGATTTAGCCAATCCTCCAAGAGCTTACAGGGCTCTTTATACAGGGCCTACTGTAAGCTCCAGGAGGATAGGCTACATCTGTGGTGTGTGGCCTAATATGCAAAGGAGTTTGTGCTACAAAGAAGTCCTGAATGTATGTATTTTTGCATGTTTGTGTTGTGTCTGGAAATCATGGTGATCTCTGTCATCTGAAAGTCAGTTGGATTTCAGAGAGCTCTCCAGGTGCCCCCTGGAGATTGGCAACCCTAACACAATTGACCCTTTCATTCCCCTTATCCAGGTTGGTTGATTCTGTTACAGAGGGCTTTTTTTTGTAGTTGGAACTCCTTTGCATATTAGGCCACACCCCTCTGATGTAGCCAATCATCCAAGAGCTTACAGGCCTCTTCATAAGAACATAAGAGAAGCCATGTTGGATCAGGCCAATGGCCCATCCAGTCCAACACTCTGTGTCACACAGTGGCCAAAAAAATTATACACACACACACACTGTGGCTAATAGCCACTGATGGACCTCTGCTCCATATTTTTATCTAAACCCCTCTTGAAGGTGGCCATGCTTGTGGCCGCCACCAACTCCTGTGGCAGTGAATTCCACATGTTAATCACTCTTTGGGTGAAGAAAAGGGCCTATTGTAAAGGGCCTATTGTAAGCTACATCAGGGGGGCATGGCCTAACATGCAAAGGAGTTCCTGCTACAAAAAAAAGCCCTGAATGTATGCATTTTTCACTCTTTTTTTGCGTGTTTTTTTTTCGTTTTAAATTTTGTGTGTTTGTATTGTGTCTGTACCTGGAAATCACGCTGACCTCTGGTGACTGACTGACCCTTACTGGGGGCCTGGAGAATATTCAGAGAGGTGACCGAATAAAGCCTGTCCATGCCTTCGCAACTGCTGGTATTTGGAGGTCTCTCATCCATGTACTTGCCAGGGCCAGTCCTACTTAGCTTCTGAGATCTGATGAGATCAGGCTTCCCTGGGATCAGGCACAAGGTATTCTCCCAGATCCGGGCCACAGTATGTCTTTTCAAACATTTAAATGTTTGACCCTAGCCCTTTTCTCATATTTGGAACAGGAGGGGGAAACTATACCATAGTCAATTAAATAGTCAGAGATAGGTCTGTCAACTCCAGTTTGGGAAATTCCTGGAGATCGGCATGTGGAGTCTACTGCGGGGTGACATGATAGAGGTTTACAAGATAATGCATGGGATGGAGAAAGTAGAGAAAGAAGTACTTTTCTCCCTTTCTCACAATACAAGAACTCGTGGGCATTCGATGAAATATAATTTTTTTGGCCACTGTGTGACACAGAGTGTTGGACTGGATGGGCCATTGGCCTGATCTAACATGGCTTCTCTTATGTTCTTATGCAAAGGCTTCTGGGGATTGGGGAAGGAGTGGAGAGATGAGAGAGGTCAGCAGGGTGTGACGCCACACTAGAATACTAGAATGATTAAAAGGTTGGAACCCTTTCCCTATGAAGAAAGGTTTAACACGCTTGGGGCTCTTTCGCTTGGAGAAACGTCGACTGAGGGGTGACATGGTAGAGGTTTAGAAGATTATGCATGGGATAGAAAAGGCAGAGAAAGAAGTACTTTGCTGCCTTTCTCACAATACAAGAACTCATGGACACTCAATGAGGAGGGGCACTAGATGCCATACTGAAAATGTGATGCCTCTATCTAAAAAAATACCCCTCCGAGCCCCAGATACCCACAGATCAAATTCTCCATTATACCCTATGGGAATTGGTATCCATGGAGTACCCAGCAGACATTTCCCTCCCCCACCTCCAGCCTTCTGATGACCCTGAAGCAGGGAAGTGCCCCCAAACAAGGGAATCCCTCACCCCCACCCTACTCTCATCACCTTCCTTCAGCGCCAGGATCCCCCCCCCCCCACTGCTCTCCATGAGACAAATTAAAGTCTGAACCTCAGGCCTATTAGAGGTATAAAGCATTGTTCTTCAGACCACTATTTGTAGGGATAAAGAGAGAGAGAGAGAGACTGGAAACATTAGAATAAGATTACCTGTTCTGGCCTCTTGCGATCAGATAGATGAAAAATTTCATTTAAAAAAAAAACAAACTGAGCCAACTCTGGGTTGAACGAACAGGCTCTGACAGAAACGTGAAAGCAGTTTGCGCGTTTGCAAGACTTGGGAATGTTGAGGCTGGAGAAAAGGAGGCTGAGGAGGGACACGACGGCTCTCTCTTTTAAGTGTTTGAAAGGCTGTCACTTAGAGCAGGGCTTTTTAGTAGCAGGGACTCCTTTGCATATTAGGCCACACACCCCTGATGTAGCCAACCCTCCGAGAGCTTACAGGGCTCTTAGAACAGGGCCTACTGTAAGCTCCAGGAGGATTGGCTACATCAGGGGGTGTGGCCTAATACACAGTGGATTTCCTCCTACCCTGTTGGCAGCAGAGGAGAGGACTCACAATAATGGGTTTAAATTATGGGCGGAAAGGTGCAGGCTGTGTGTTAAGACAATATTTTTTACAGTAAAAGTAGCTCAGCACTGCAATCGGCTCCTTAGGGAGGTGGTGAGCTCCCCCTTTCTGGCAGTCATCAAACAGCATTTGGACAAATAGTTGTCAGGGGTTCTTTAGGCTGATCCCGTCTTGAGCTGGGGGTTGGACTTGATCAGGGTAGAGCTGCCAAGCCCCCGATCCGGGCAGGAGTTCTCCCACCCGGGAGATTCCCAACCCACCAGCCCACACTGCGCCGGCGGGGGGGAACCTCCCCTGATGTCGCCGGAGCGATGATGTCACCTGCGAGTGATGTCACTGTGCTGGCAACATTGCACACTGGCTGCTCTAGGCACTTTCGGGAAAACTCTATGGTTTCCCCTGACACTCCCCTGACATCGCGCACCGGCTGCTCTAGGCACTTTCGGGAAAACTCTATGGTTTCCCCTGACGCTCCCCTGACATCGTGCACCGGCTGATCTAGGCACTTTCGGGAAAACTCTGTGGTTTCCCCTGACGCTTTTTGCATATCAGATCATGAGCTACTTGTTGCAAAATTCAGGCTGAAACTGAAGAAAACTGGGGAAACCATTAGGCCATTCAGGTTTGACCTTGATCACATCCCTTATGAATGTACAGTGGAGGTGAAGAATAGGTTTAAGGAACTAGCAATTTGGGAGGGAAAACGGGGGAGGGGGGATTTGGCAACCCTTGATCAAGGATGTCAAACATATGGCCTGCAGGCTGGAACCAGCTCATCCATGGCTCTTATCCATCAAATAGGAAGAAAAAGGAAAGGTCCCCTGTGCAAGCACCAGTCGTTTTTGACTCTGGGGTGACGTTGCTCTCACAACGTTTTCACGGCAGATTTTTTTATGGGGTGGTTTGCCATTGCCTTCCCCAGTCATCTACACTTTCCCCCCCCCCAGCAAGCCGGGTACTCATTTTACCGACCTCGGAAGGATGGAAGGCTGAGTCAACCTCGAGCCGGCTACCTGAAAACCCAACTTCCGCCGGGGGTCGAACTCAGGTCATGAGCAGAGCTTAGGACTGCAGTACTGCAGCTTTAACACTCTGCGCCACGGGGCTCTGATCCATCAAACAAGCAACTGATTATTACCTTTACTGGGAAATGGCAGAGGTTATGCATTATGTCCTGTATACTATCCCAGTGCTAATGATTAATGGGTGGTGGAAGCAGTGCCGGCTCCATCGCTAGGCAAACTAGGTAATTGTCTAGGGTGCTGGTCTTCTGCGGCTGCCCAATTGCCCTGTGTGACTCAGTGACTTTATCAGTGCAAGGGGGCACCTGAATTTAGCCTTTCCTAGGGTGCCAGACAGTTTAGGGCTGACCCTGGGTGGAAGCGGGAGGGTAGGCGTCAGGGAGCTATTTTAAGGAAATACTGTAAGAGTGTTAATGTTTACAGCATGTTTGTACTTTGAGTAAAATATAAGCTCGTTAATTGGGTTTGCCTGTTTCCTTTATAAAGTTTATATCTTCAGTACCTCATATTACCTTTATGAAGTTTATATCTTCAGTACCTCGTATTGCATTTTATGGCACACATGGTCCAGCCCGACAAAGTGACATTTATGTCAGATCTGGCCCTTGTAACAAATGAATTTGACACTTCTGGGCTAGATAACCTGTATGTCCCCTTCCAGCTCTATGATTCTATGCATAGATGAGGGTTGCCAGATCCAACTCAGGAAATATCTGGGGACTTTGGGGGTGAAGCTGGGAGACTTCGGCGGTGGAGCCTGGAGACTTTCCCATTTCCCTAAAAATAAATAAATAAAAATACAGCAGTACAGTTCCCCTGCATAGTCTTCGTTTCCTCTTTTGCCTTCCCCCAGCAGCTGCACTTCCACTAAATGAAAGTGAACACACATAAACACACACACACACACACACAAAGCAACCAAATTAAACACATTGCAAGTCCACACTTTTCTGATCTCCCTAGGGCAATGGTATAGATCGCTTTATTCACAAGAGTTGCTGGCTAACTAACTCAGGAAAACAAAAGTGAATAATGAGAGAGTTCTTGGGGGTGGAGTTTTCCTCCATCCCATAATCAGATTCTAGTTAACTCTTTACTATCCGTTTTACTAAGCAGTAGACAAGCGCACCTTCAAGACCAATTAAGTTTTATTCAGAATGTAAGCTTTCGTATGCTCTTAAGCAGACTTCATCAGACAAAATGGGAATGGAAGCAGCAATTCTTAATATGTGGGCAGTGTAGAATCATGGGAATGTTTTTAGCAGATTAAAAGAATCGCAAATAGGGATCTGTGTTTGTTAGTATTAGGACAAAGCAGGGATGAAAAAACACTGGAGGGTGATAAAAAGCAGACTTCTGTTATAGGTGTGAAGTGCCATAAACCTAGGTAACATTCTGGCTTTGTTAGTTCCATTTTACTATCCATTATACTATACCACTTCTGAAACAAATGCAAAACAAAGAGAGGGACTGCACTCTCCCCCTCTCACACATGCTCACCGGGAAGAGCCATGTGGCTGTGCCTGCTCTTCCCTCCCCACCCACACAGTTTTAGACTCACTGAGATTTAAAGGCACATACACATTCCAAAATGCAAGCTGTTTGCAAGCTTCTAAGGCTCAAAAGGCACATCCTGGATGTTGGGGCGGGGCTTCCTCCTGCCAGTCAGCTAGCTGGTGGAGGAGGAGGAGCCTGCAAAACCAGGGGATTCCCCACTGAGCCCTGGGGCTGGCAAGCCTAGCATAGATGAAGCTCATGTAACCCTGACTCCATTAGAGGGAGCTGCAGAGTAGGGCTTTTTCCTATAAGGAAAAAAAAATACAATTTCCCTTCTGGACTAGAAGGTCTGGAGCTACAGGGAAGAGCACTCCCACCCCGGAAGCACTCCTTGCTGTGAATATTTTGCATTTATATATTGTTCCAGGGATACCATAAGCGCCCGTGAAGAACAGACAGGGCAGCCGAGCGAAGAGGCACAGCTTGACGTGGAGCATCTTCCTAGGGTTGCCAATCCCCAGGTGGGCCACAGAAATAAAGACAGGATAAAAAGCGACAGCTCCGTGTAGAATACACCTCCTATCAGTCTCTTACCTTCAAGAAAGCCACTCAAAATATTGGTTTGATATTTCAAATTGTACTTTTCAGAATAAGTCCGGATTTGCACAACGTAGGCCCAAAATACTCCCGCACACTATCCGTACCAGCTCACAGGCATAACCGGTCTAAACGCTCCTGTTTCGCAACTGCTTTATCCAAGCCACATTTTCCCAATACTTTGCTTATATTTCTCACACTTCTATGTCATTCTCATTAAGCTTCCTCAAACCTTCACTGTTCAGTTGCGAGACAGGAGCATTTAGACCGGTTGTGAGGAGGGGAGGCACCTTCTTTTGGGGGCTCATAGACTTATTTTGAAAAGTAAAATTTGAAATATCAAACCGATATTTTGAGTGGCTTTCTTGAAGGCAAGAGACCGATAAGAGGTGTATTCTACACGGAGCTGTTGTTGTTTTTCAATCCCCAGGTGGGGGCAGGGTATCTCCCAGTTTGGAGCCCCCCCCCCTCTTCAGGGTCATCAGAAAGCGGAAGGTGGGGCTTTGCTGGGCACTCCATTATTCCCTAGGAAGACCAATTCCCATAGAGTATGATGGAAAATTCGCCCATGAGTATCTGGGGGAGCTGACTTTTTAGGTAGAAGCACCAAATTTGCAGCATAGCATCTGGTGCCTCTCCTCAAAATACCTCCTGAGTTTCAAAAGGATTGGACAAGGGGGTCCAATTCTATGAGCTCCCAAAGCTGGTGCCCCTATCCTTCATTATTCCGAATAGAGGGAAGGCTTGGATAAAGCAGTTGCGAAACATTTAAAGGGAGTGTGGTCCCTTTAAATGTGATGGCTAGAACTCCCTTCAGAGTTCAATTGTGCTTGTCACACCCTTGCTCCTGGCTCCACCCCCAAAGTCTCCAGGCTCCACCCCTAAAGTCTCCTGGCTCCACCCACAAAGTCTCCTGGCTCCACCTCCAAAGTCCCCAGTTATTTTTGAGTTGGACTTTGGCAACGCTAAATCTTTCCTTAAGAAAAGCCTGGTTAAACAATGGTCAGAAGGACTCAGTCCCCAAGTCTTTCAAATGCAACAGGCTTGAATTGTTATGATAGTTGTATATATTTTAATTGCTGTTTCAGTACAATGTTTTCAGAACTTGGTTTGTTGCTATATATTAAATTATTTGGCACTGTTTCCCTAAACTCCATAGGTTACACTCAGTTGTTTTGTTTTGTTTTTTAAATGGGTAGTGGTGGAATCCTAATCGTGGCCACGTGTTACAGCAGCATCCTTCCCTAAATATTTCTTACATCCAAACAGGCCCTGAGGGCAATGAAAGAGACAAACTGGCATAGCAAGAACAATGCCAAAATAGAGATATAGAAGGCAGACTGGTCTCTTTAGCTCCAAACTCAGGCAAAGCTGGTGGGAGAGAAGTCACAGGAGGTCCTTCTGCTGGAAACTGTTGCCTGCCGGATCTAAAGCACGGGCCATAGTAGCACTACTTTTTTTAAAAGGAGAAAAGCCTATTTTTTTAAAGGGAGAAAAAAATGTTCTGGAGAATCACAGTGCTCAACTTCGTTTCAAAAAGATTGTGCATAACGACAATGTGGGGAAGAAATAATGCAACTAAAATAAAGCAGATTTCATTAGCAAGGTGCAAATTCACTTCCGGCTCCTTGCAAATTGCCAGCAGCATCTGTGAAAGAAATGCTCGCTTTCTGCTATATGCTGTAAATTGTTCTAAATTGGCTCATCGATACATGCAGGAGAATCGCTTGGGAGAGGGTTGTCAGGTCCAACTCAGGAAATATTTGGGGACTTTATGGGGGGTGGAGTCAGGAGACTTTGGGCATAGAGCCAGGAGCAAGGCTGTAATCACAACTTAATGCCAAAGGGAGTTCTGGCCATCACATTTAAAGAGCCCTCATGACTTTCTAATGACTTTCTTTCATTAGAAATAATGTAGGAGGGGGGCACCTTCTTTTGGGGGCTCACAGAATTGGGCCTACTAGACCAATCCATTTGAAACTTGGCGGGTGTTTTGCAGATAGGCACTGGATGCTATGCTGCAAATTTGGTGCATCTAACTCAAAAAACAGTCCCCCAGAGTCCCAAATACCCATGGATCAATGCTCCATTATACTCCATGGGAACTGTTCTCCATAGGGTATAATGGAGTGACCAGCAGACATTTCCTCCCCTCCCCCTGCTTTCTGATAGCCCTGAAGTGGGGGGAGGGCCTCCAAGGCAGGGGATCCCCTGCCCCCAACTGGGGATTGGCAACCCTAATTGTGGTACATGTTGGAAGAGAGATATGGTGTTCCTTTGGTGCCTATGCCAGGCTCACAAAAATATCATGGGTCTCAAAAATCTTGCCCCGCCGTTCTGATTATATTGTGTGTATGAGTGTGTAACTGAGTGGCAGACAGGAAAGGAGCAGCACATGAACTGAAGATGTGACTCATTTAAATTAGGCTTGCTGGCTCTGTCCTTGAATTTGGAACTTGCTTGCCATGTGTGACTTTGCCAGCGATCCAGAAAGTTCTGAGTATGCATCACTGACAGCACCCAGAGAGGTGCTTAGGACAGGGATGGCCAAACTTGCTTAATGTAAGAGCCACATAGAATAAATATCAGATGTCGGAGAGCCTCAAGATATGAGCGTCAGATGTCTTGAGAGCCTCAAGATATGAGTGTCAGATGTTTCAGAACTGCAAGACAGGGAGGGAGGGAGGGAGGGAGGAAGGAAGGAAGGAAGGAAGGAAGGAAGGAAGGAAGGAAGGAAGGAAGGAAGGAAGGAAGGAAGGAAGGAAGGAAGGAAGGAAGGAAGGAAGGAAGGAAGGAAGGAAGGAAGGAAGGAAGGGAGGGAGGGAGGGAGGGAGGGAGGGAGGTAAGGAAGGAAGGGGGGAGGGAGATGGGGAGGGATGGACAGGAAAGAAAGCAACTTTAACTTTAAATGCATTCTCTAAGGTAGCTGACAGGGCAGTGGGGGCTTCAAGAGCCACACCATATATGTGAAAGAGCCACATGTGGCTCCTGAGCCACAGTTTGGCCACCCCCGGCTTAGAATGATGTCCCTCTATGAATGTAGTTAGCTATGTCGAGTTCTGTAGTTAAGAGTTATGTAGAATGTAGTTACATATGTTGCAAAAAGCACTTTGTAAGCTCAAAACATATAACAATTTTTTATTGTCAACGTATCAGAGATTCGGGAGCATCAGCGATTGATATAAGAGAAAAATGGGCATTGCGAGATGACGAAGTTCATTTTCTGAGCGTGTGGCTTGTGAGCTTGGCAGTGTTGCTAGATCTGAAAAGAAGCCACAGTAAAGTTCTTTTTTAAAAGGGAGACTCCATCCGTCAGCTTTCCTGGTTTAAAATCCATCCATTTCACAGCCAACTTTCACTCCAG
The DNA here is from genome assembly GCF_032191835.1 of Heteronotia binoei. Lineage (NCBI taxonomy): Eukaryota > Metazoa > Chordata > Lepidosauria > Squamata > Gekkonidae > Heteronotia > Heteronotia binoei. The sequence goes on along the minus strand of NC_083229.1, from coordinate 13,629,025 downwards.
ACTTCCATCTTCTCCTGGCCTTTGCTGCTGTGCTGTATTTTTGCTCTGTTCAAAATGCCTTTGCTAGAAATCCTACTGATAACACGCTGCAGTTCTCTGTGTACGTATAAGCTCTGATTTAAATGTCACTCTGTAAGCTTAGCACTCAAACTTGTAAGAGTAAAGTACAGGACTGGTCAAAGTTCTATGATTGGTTATGTAAATAAAATGGAGTATGTAAATAACACTAAACGGGAAGGGTAGAAGGCTAAAAAAAGGGAGGGCAAAACAAGAAGGAAAAAATAAGAGAGAACAAAGGGTTGCTTATAGACAGCAGTTAAAGAATGTAACTGCTTATCTCACCTTTATTGTTGGTATATTTTTTTATTTTTTTTTGGTTTCAATTATATTGTATGTTATAAGGAATTATGTTAATAAAAATTTTGGAAAGGGAAAAAAAATGTCACTTTGGAGAGCAAAAGAACTATACTGGGGTCCAGGGCTATTTTTTGTAGAAAAAAACCTGGCAGGAACTCATTTGCATATTAGACCACACCCCTGGCGTCACCATTGTTTCATACAGGGCTTTTTAAAATAAAAAGCCCAGCAGGAACTCATTTGCCTATTAGGCCACACCCCTGGATGTCATCATGGTTTCACACAGGGCTTTTTTGTAGAAAAAGCTCAGCAGGAACTTATTTGCATATCAGGCCACACCCCCTGATGCCAAGCCAGCCGGAACTATGTTTCTGTGCATTCCTGCTAAAAAAAAAAAGCACTGCTGGGGTTCCCAACGTGGTGATTGTGGGTGGCCTGGTGTCTGCTGACACCTTTTTCTGGTGTCCACCAAGTGTTTTTAGAAAATTGGCAGCTCCAAGTGGCCAGACCGGAGCTACATGTCTTTTGAGAGGGGGGGGGAAATAAAAAAATGACCCCCCCCTTATGGACCCATAAAATATAATGGACTCCATACCCCAATTTGGTGCCCCCGCACCAGCAGCGCCTGGGGCAAGCGCCCCCTCTTCTCCCGCCTAGATCCGGCCCTGACTGGTAGGGCAATTGGCCACTGGATATTGGATTGGCTGTGCAGGTTTTTTAAAAAAACACTGCTTTGGGTAGCAGCCTCCACCACAACACAAGGTAAGCTGCAGCAACCATGTTGTGGCTGGCTCCACCTCTGAGAGCGGCCATTTTGTGGCAGCTGTTTTGTGTCCGAGCCCACTATGTTGCATCAGAATTCCAAAGATGCCCCCAGACTCAAAAAGGCTAGGGACCCCAGAGCTACACCTTTATGATTTTCCATGGACTCTGTGTCTTTATAGTGCTTTGTGTTTTCTCATACAAATTTTTATTTTTATTTTAATTTTATCAGATTTATATCCCGTCTTCCCCTAACGGGCTCAGGGCAACTAACAACAGTTAAAAACCACATCGAATACTAAAAAAAAAAATACAATAAAATCAATATACAGTAAAATCAAAGCAGCATGCAGGCTTAGTTTGAATGGCAGAGATCCGTTAGCACCAATGGATATCACGTCAATTACTTCATTTATGTCCTACTTTTGTCACTAATAGGAAACCAAAGTGGCTCACATCATTCTCCTCTCCTTTTTTTTTTTGAATCCTCATAGCAACCCTGTGAGGTTAGGCCAGGCCGATGGGCCCATAGGGTTGCCAGGTCTGACTCAGGAAATTTGTGGGGAGTTTGGTGGTGGAGCCAGGAGCAAAGATGTGATAAGCATGACTGAGTTCGGGCCGTCATATTTAAAGCGGCTGTGCACCTTCTAAATGCCTTCCCTCCCTTGGAAATAATGAAGGTGGTCAAGCATGCTGTTTCTATATGCTGTTTTCTATATGTGTTTAGCAGACAGGCCAGAGATAAAGCAGAGCATCACCCTTGCCTTTTCCCCCTTTCTTCCCCCCCCCCCTTCTCTCCTTTCCAAAGGGTGCATAATAAATCCATCTGGACCCAGGATGTTTAGAGTAACCTTGTATTAACGGTGTAGAATGCCTCTCCCCCAGATTCACACAGCAAGGTCTTATCAGTTCTCAGAGAATGTGTGAGAAAGGGAGATGCTTTTATTAGCTGACATTCCTTAGCCATAAAAGAGATACTAGTGAGTAGCCTTTGAACCCACAACTCAATTTTCATCTTTTATGTTATTCTTTTGAAGTTATCTGTAACCCAGCCTTTTGAAGTTTGCCTATAAGTTACTATTCAATACTATGTATGTTATTACTTCCAAGAAGTCCGTCCTTGGAGCAAGCTATGGAGTTTTACAATAAAGCAACTTTTGATTAAAGAACAAAAGCTTGGTTATTGAGAAATATCGATGCTTGACAGAAGGATGGAGGCACAGACCGCCATTTTTCTGGACTATACCCGTCCCTAATCTCCAGTCCCCAGTAGGGAGCTGATAACCCTAAATGGGAAGGGAGCAAAATAGCCCCTGTCCTTACCAGGAGGAAACTGGACAATTACTTCCAGGGGTCATTTTTGCAGAAAAAGAGGTGCCAGAGCTTACCGGAAGGGTAGTAAGTTATATCCGCTCCACATTGACCTTAAAATGCTTCTTGAAATTAGAATTGTCATAAGAAAACCTTACTCCCCCTCCTGCTTTTTAAATCACTTTCTCTTTTGTGACCACAGTGACATGAGAAAGAGTTCCATCTGACTGCTTGATATGTTTTGGTTCTTTTCCCATTTTTTTTTTTGGGGGGGGGGATGTGAAAATATTAGAAAATGGGTCAGATCTTAGAGTTCAGCAAAATTCTCCCCGGGGGGAGTTGAACAGTGGAGCCCAGAAGCAAGAATTGGAAGAGTGGGGATACGAAAGAAAGAGCACAATAAAATTTAGAGGTTTCAGAGCTCCACTGGTGTGGGCCTCCGCTCAAAATGAGGCCTGATTACATCATCAATTATTTTTTAAGGGAAAGAATATGTCTCCCACTGAAATTACTAACCTCTACCTGAATACTTCTTTTAAATTGAGCATATTTGGGGCATCCCCTCTGGTGAAACTGTTTGAAGAGATTAAGGTCCACCCCGACCCCTTGATGATGTCGCCATGGTCCCCAGTTATCAAATCCCTGGGGAAAAGAAGAAGAAGAAGGAGAAGACATGGATCTGCGGAGTCTCAAGGAACAAATTGTATTCTGTTGGAAACTCCGAACAGAAACGTTAACCCAATTTTGACTGATTCGATGAAGTTTCACCTGGGCTGACATCGTAGCCTTCGAGTTCCATCCCGATCCAATTTGAAACGACCGAGATATTATGCCTTGGAAATTGAAGCGCGTGATGGAATGGTTGACACATGGCTTGGCTTTACAGCTGCTTGAGTGATGTGGCTGTAATAAAGGTAGGATCCCCTGTCACTCAGAGCAGTTCTAAGGCGCCTCAGCAAATCTTGTGTGCTTTTTTTTCTCTCCACCCGCCAGGCAATTAAAGGGGCTCATTTGAAAAGGGATGATTATTTGGCTAGATGCTGTGCTGAGCTACTATGGCATTTTGTTCCATTTCTGGCAAGGAGCATGGGGGCAGATGCTGCTAACTTCTGGCATTCCTAAAGATGCATCCTTACCATCCAAAATCAGTGGCTTGAATTAAGAGCTTGTGTTATTTATACGACTGCCAAACCCCAGGTGGGGGCACGGGATCCCCTGCTTTAGAGGTTCTCCTGCCACCTTCAGGGTCATCAGAAAGCGTGGGTGGGGGGCTCTCTCTCAATCAAACAGCAGAATTGCTGAGCCAGGCCTCTCTTCCTTCTATTGACTGAGGCTCCTCCCCCTCCTGGTCCCCTAGGGTAGGAAGGAAAGAGTCAAAGCTTCCTTTGCCCAGTTCCCTGGATCTCATGGGAGAGATACAAAGAAAGCACCTTTAAGAACGAGTGCTAATGTTTTAAACATGTTTTATTTTAAGTTCTGCTTTTTTAAGAAAAAAAAAATCTCTAATTGTGTTTGCCTTTACAAAGTTTATATCTCTGCTACCTGGCATTACATTTTCACAACACATATGGCCTGGTCCAAGAAGAAGAAGAAGAAGATATTGGATTGATATCCCGCCCTCCACTCCGAAGAGTCTCAGAGCAGCTCACAATCTCCTTTACCTTCCTCCCCCACAACAGACACCCTGTGAGGTGGGTGGTGGGCTGGAGAGGGCTCTCCCAGCAGCTGCCCTTTCAAGGACAACCTCTGCCAGAGCTATGGCTGACGCAAGGCCATTCCAGCAGGTGCAAGTGGAGGAGTGGGGAATCAAACCCGGTTCTCCCAGATAAGAGTCCGCACACTTAACCACTACACCTCATTTATGTCAGATTCAGCCCTCATGAGTTCGACACCTTTGCCTTAAATGATAGAAAAATTGTATAGCAGGATACTAGTTTCAGCAACCTAAACACAGCAGTATAGACTGAAGTTCCTAATCATTTTCCCAAGTGACATTGTGAATCATTTGCATGTTATTAAGTAGGCTTGAAACTCAACATCAAAAAAAACTAAG